>NC_056748.1:98171079-98176079 GCF_019279795.1 Protopterus annectens
CCACATGTATGCTCACTGTCTATTGGGGTAACCCAGTACAAGTAGAAACAAAAGATGTGCCTGAGTCTAGGTATACTGGCCTCTGGGACATTTCATCAGCCTATGAGAGATGCTGTAGTAGTGTCCAAGGCAGCTGCCAGTTGCATTCCACACAGATCCTGGCAACAATGTGCATCAAGATGGATGAACACATTTAATTCCCAACAACAGTCATGGAGTGCAAAACTGTCATGCAACAGTTCTATACTATTTCCAACTTCCTCCATGTCCCACGTGCACCAGTCTGTACCCATATCCTACTTGAAACCTCAGCTGTACCCAATACTGCATGGTACATCAGTAGAAATGGGTGCCCATCGCTCAGTTGTCAGGTGGTATGTTCTGCAAATGGCCCGATTACTAATGTCATGACAACACACCCCAGCAGTGTGCATTATGGAGTAATATGGAAGGAAAGTGCCCTGAGGTCTGCTTTCCAATATCATGAAATACCAGAGGCATTCCTACTAGATATGTACATGATCACTGCTATACAATAAGCAGCAGCCACACATTGCAACAAAAAGTGAGATGAGCAAATATTCCTTCTCATCCCCTACAAACAGGTGATTGCTGTCATCCTCTGAAGCCTTGGCAAATGACACCATACAGAGAGCCCCATCACACCCTACAGAGGATGTATACAAAAGAGCATACACCAAGACACAAAACACCAATGAGTGTATATTTGGCATTCAGGTATCTGCACACATCTGTGGTGATCTCCTATACATACCAGAAAAGGCATCATAGATGGTCACTGTGTGTGCCACATTGCACAGAATAATAATATCAAATCATGGTGGCCTACCAGCTGCAGGTGTATGTGATCTACCCCAAGAACCCCAGATACCAGATGTGGAGCTATCAGCTGTCCCAGGGTGATCCAGATGATACATGCGGGAGAAGAAATAGGCATGGGTGATGTAAGATGTGGCCATATGCCCTAATTCAGGCATCATGTCAGCATCTGACACACACCTTTGAGTCATTACAAGTAACATGTACAAATGTACACAGACTAAACAGTTGTTCACATTAAACATGCACAAGAGGTCTCTCTGCAAGGTACATCATCATAGAGGAGCACATCGGCATATGTGTGGCACATAGCAGGTGTGCACATCAGAAGGTAGGTTGTTCAGGTAGAATGGTATCATACCGATAACTAGCATGGCAAAGTAGCTGTAAAGTAACCAGTACCACAAGAAATCTAGACACATGCAGTGTAGGGAATGTATCAACAGAAACATAAATACAGGGGTTGTACACTGACAGTGATGCAGCACACATTGTGATCTGTAACATTGTGATACAACACAGTTAACAATATACAGCAGATAAGTTATAACAAACATTCCAAGGACTAATACCACAGACAAGTCTCACATCCCATGCTTGACAGGTCACACATAAGAAAACCCTTTAATGCATGGGTTATGGCTTCAACATGACTCAGAGGTATAAAAATGTTCAATCATACATAGCCTCAACATCAGCCATGGGACATGCAGCAGTGTTTGGGATGCAGCAACATAGGTATATATGGGTAGACATGGGACGGCACACATGGGAACTTCTGGAAGAGCTCATGTTAATCAAGAACGAACACAGGAATGGTTAAGGAGGGGTGAATTCAAACCAAGAAATGAAAGGTTAATATTGGCAGCCCAAGACAGTGGGCTACATACATGCTAGTTTACAAAGTCCATTGAACATGGGAGAAACAAACAAATGTAGGTTTTGTAAAACCGAATTGGAAACAGTTGCACACCTTGTTGCTGGTTGCAACACACAAATGGCAGAAGGACTGTATACTGAAAGGCATAATAATGTGTTGAGACTGTTGCATTGGGGATTGTGCAAACATTATGGTATTGAAGTGGCCGAGAAACACTAGAAACATAAGCCACAAAGCATCATAGAAAATGATGAAGTTTATATCACATGGGGTTCACCCATTACCAACAGTCCAAAAGATAGATGCTAGAAAACCGGATATAGTGGTCAAAGAAAAGGAGACAAAAGTAGCATTCATCATTGAAATCGCTGCACCTAGTGACTACAGTGTCCTGCGTACAAAGAGTCACAAAGTCATAAAATACCAGAATCTGTAGGCAGAAATGAGAGCAATGTGGAAGAAAGATAACCAGACAGTTCCAATAGTAGTAGGAGCAATGGGTCTTATAAAAAAGAATTTAAAACAGTGCAAGAAACTTCTCTGTGTGGAAGATTTTCAGTCCATATATTTCTAGTTAATCACTGTATATTAATCAGATCAGACAGTAGTAGTAGAAGTAGTGAACATAAACTTGTCAAGTCAAAAAGTAATAATAGAAAATATATAATTCTACAGCATTACTAAGTATTCAAAAGTAATCCAAGCAAGGCAGGCAGTCTGTACAGTACAAATTGGTTTAAATACCATTTTAAATCATTTGAAATGTAAGTGTATATTTTGTTTCCATCATCATACATATATATTTTTATTTTTTTCTGGTTCTCTTTTTTTCCACTTTATTCAAAATGATGGTAATAACAATACTAACTAATTATACAATTATATGGGTTTTTAGGGTTCTTGTACACAGACCTGAAGAAGTCTAGAAGGATGAAAGCGATCTTTGTTAACAATAGGTTATGAAAATAGAAACTGATTTTTACATGCAAAATGTATATGTATATATTTATGCATAAGTTTTGATCGCAAAATGAACTAAGGTTGATATATTTCCAGCCATGTAGTATATTGCCTTGTATAAAATCACAGACTTAATAATCTACTTAATAATTTGGTTAAATAAGATGTACCATTAAAGTACATTAGGGCTATATATTATTGTGACAGCTACTAGGTAGGGCAGGACCAGCTTGGATGTCACACTGATGGGGGAAGGGATGTGAATTTAACATGTGTACCAATAACACTTTGTTTTACAGCACAATAAACCACTCCCATGCCTGATAAAAAGTGTATATATATATATATATATATATATATATATATATATATATATATATATTTAGAAAGCTTGTGAGGAAATTATTACTCTATTTTTGTTTTACTTGGATCTCTTGTCTGTGTACTTAATAAAGGATTTTCGACTGGAAACAGACTGCCTGCCTTGCTTGGATTACTTTCGAATACTTAGTAATGCTGTAGAATTATATATTTTCTATTATTACTTTTTGACTTGACAAGTTTACGTTCGCTACTTCTACTACTATTGTCTGATCTGATTAATATACAGTGATTAACTAGAAATATATGGACTGAAAATCTTCCACACAGAGACGTTTCTTACACTGTTTTGTTTTTAGACCCACTACACTTTAGTGGGTTGTTTTGAGACTTCGGGGATACTGCGGAGATTACTTGTTTTTTGTTGATAAAAAAGAATTTACAATCATATTTAGATATGTTACCAGTCCATGTAACCCCAAACGAATTGCAGGAGGAGTCATTACTGGGCACATTGCAGGTGCTGCAAAGAGCACTTTTGCCTGACAACAAAGATTGAAACAATACTAATTTCATGAACTTTAATCATACATTGACTTAGGGAAGGGGTCCATTCCTGTCATGGTATTAGAAACCCAAAAGATTTGGAGAAATTAGAAAGGCAGGAACTATACATGTCAGCACGATGATAAAGAAGGAAACTTGTCCACAGAAGTGCGTTCAGTGCTGTGGGTGAGGCATGTGCAGTACCATTTAAAATTCCGTAAGTAACACAGGTATCCATAGAGAAGCATACACGTGCATGCGTGAATGGCAGACTGCAAGGAAATGTTTAATGCACCAATCAATGATGGATGACTAAAATAACATGCTGTTAATCATGAAAATATGTGCTATATGTCAACTAGCAAGAGAGGCAAACATAGAAGCATTGAGATTGTAACACGGAGCATTATTGTCATCAGTATCTACACTAACATATACTAATGACTGATATGTACTATGTATCACAACTTGAAGTGTCATCTAATCAGATAACTAATCCGAAAAACCCTGTGTAGGGGGCGTGGCCAAGATGCCAGTCTGATAGCAGAAATCCATAGCTCTGCTTAGATTTTAATATCCTGACAGGAAATATACTTTAATTTTTTAGAAAAATCTAACAAAGTATACTAAAAGATAGATTAACCTAGCCTCTCTATTATTTTCTAAAAATTAAAACTGTCAAGAATTTTTAATTCTTAATGTTTAGAAGTTTTCTACTGGAGATCTCAACATGAACAACTCGAAGAACCCACACCAGGAGGGTGCAGTGAAAAAAGAACTATATCTTATGATAACAAACATCCAAGAATTGTGACTAAAAATGAACAAATTTGAAAACAAAATGGATATTTTCAAACAAGAATGCAGTAAACAACTGGAACTTCTAAATGGAATAGTACAAAAACAATTTAAACAGATTCTTGCCATAGAGGAAACAGTAACTGACCTGAATACTAGAGTGACAGAAAATGAACATCACAATGAATTTCTTCTGAAACAAAACACCAGGCTGATCGGGGAACTGGAAGACATTGAAAGTAGATCAAGGAGGAATAACATAAGAATATATGGAATTCCTGAGAAAGAAGAGGGTGCTAACCTGATTCAGTTTCTCAATAAGTGGTTTTCATCATCACTAAACATGCCTGAATCTCTCTCTTTTGGAATTGAGAAGGCTCATCGGTCCCTGGCAAATGCAGCTTAGTCTCTGAGTATATATAACCCCAGGTCTATTACAGTTAGATTTCTTTCCTCACAAGAAAGGACTTAGTGCTGAAATCAGCTTGAACTAATTCCCCTATCAAGATGGGTGAAAAATTTACACCTCTACAGTCATATCCAGAAGAAAGGACTGTGTTCCTCTAATAAAATCCTTGAAAAAAGCCAATATTAAAGCTCAAATTCTCTTCCTACAAGAATAAAAGTCACCTTGCCAGAAGGAGTGCAGATCTTT
>NC_056748.1:98178579-98203579 GCF_019279795.1 Protopterus annectens
GAAATGTCTTTCAGTAAATAACAACATACACATTATAGTCAACGGCTTATAAATGTTTATCATTAAATATTAATGGTTTGAACAATAATGTCGAAAGAGCAGGTTTGCTTAAATATATCAACACCATAAAGCCCAGATAATCATTTTACAGGAAACTCATCTATTAAAATAGACCTACAAAAATACTCATGTAATGGCTATACCATTCTGACTGCTTCATGTTTTAAGACTAAGAGAAGGGGCACTCTTATTCTATGGAAAAATACTTATACTATGCCAAGAATTATAGATACAATTTCAGATAAAGATGGGATGCTAAGCATGGTTATTTTGGATATCAGTAGAAGTATTATACTTTGATTAATACATACTGGATACCAGGACTAAGTACTAAATATGTTGACAAATATCTGGACCTGATTACTTTAAATGCAAAAGGGGAAGTTAGAGCAACCGGTGATTTTAACTGCCTATTATCAGGCAATGATACTTCTAAAAATCTTAAAATAAAACAAACATCTCAAGCCAAGAATTTAAATAACTTTACAAACCAGATGAACCTTAAAGATATATATGGTCTAAGAGAACATTATTCCTTATTCTGTACTCACTATTCATATCGGTTTGGTACACAAACATTGATAAGGTCCTTGCATCAAATAATATATACTCAAAAATAAGTGACTCATCTATAATGACTTGTCTACTTTCAGGTCATAATGCTATAAACTTTACATTAATCATACAGATTATTTAAGATTTCTACAGAGAATTCCTGCTTACATAACTAAGGTAAAAGACTTTAGGGAATGGATAAAGAAAGAAATTGGTATGTTTCTGGAAACAAATGATAATGGTGAAGTGACTGATACTATGCTATGGGACACCTTTAAAGTTTATTTATATATATGGTAGAGTAAAATCTTGGCACCTTAAAAAAGGAGAGAGTGGGACAAAGAACTTTTTCAAAAAAATAGACCAGATAAAAATGGATGCAAAACCAAATAAAGTAGCACATAACAACATTACTAAGTTTAAATCAAAACTACTTAGAATTTCTGAATCATAAGGTAGCCATAAACCTGGAAAAATTGAAATTGCAATCTTATGCTGTAAATCCTCAATATCTCCATTAAATAGCAGTAAGATCCAAAATATAAACAAAATCTTATTAATGCGATTAAATGTAAAGATGATGGTTCAGTTAAGTGTACATCTAACATATTGGACATTTTAGAAGTGTTCAAGAACTATTATAAAGATATAAATAATAACACACCACTTTTGGAGACAGATAATGTAATAAATACTTTTATTCAAAAAAATATAAATACTAAGGTGTCAACGCAACAAAATAACATATTAAATAAACAAATAACACTAAGAGAACTGAAAGAGCAAATAAAAAATGTAAAAGATAGTAAAGCTCCAGGACTGGATGGAATAATTCCTGAACTATATAAGATTTTTCATAAATATATAATAAAGAAAATGATGAGTGCCTTTACTATGGTTAAGCAAAAATGTGTAACATCCCCATTTTGGAAATATTCAATTATCTCCCCATTTTTTAACCAAGGTAAGGACCCCAAATCTTGTGATTCATATAAGCCAATTTCGTTACTAAACACTGATTATAAAATTTTCATGACAATATTAGATAATAGGATAAAGAAAATATTATCTAGTCTAATACATAATGATCAGATATTGTACATTCTTAATAGTAAAGTGCAAGATAACATTATTAAATTACTACCATTAATAGACATATCATGCAAATAAAAAACACAACTAACTGTTATCACCATAGACATAGAGAAGGCTTTTGATTCCATTAGTTGGTCTTATCTACAAAGAATTCTGATTGGTTTTGAATTCTCCTCAGATTTTGTCAATTTATTAATAAAAATTTATAGTGGGGCACAAGCTTATGTGAAAATCAGATCATGTCTATCCTCACCACTAGAAATCCTCAAGGGAACTAGACAAGGTTGTATTTTGTCACCATTATTGTTTGCTCTTTCAATGGAGCCTTTTGCTACATATATCAGAAACAAGCAAAATATAAAAGGCTTTCAAGTAAATAAGGACTATTGTCCTAAGATACAATTACTTGCTGATGATATGTTAACATTGGGTGAAATTGGTTCTTTGCATGATGTTATAAATACCTTAAGCAAGTTCGAAAGAATTTCAGGGATTAAATTTAATCATAATAAATCCAAAACATTACTAATTAAAAAAAAAAAGACCAACAAAAACCTAAGAGAGAATAGTCTGTTTAATTGGGAGAATGATGTATTAGAATATTTGGGTGTCAGTATAAAGAGTACTTGGAAAAAGTCTGTTAAACTAAACTACAATAATTTAATAACCACCATTAGTGAACTAATCAAAAGATGGAATAAAATGTTCTTCACAATAGAGGGTAGGCTCTCTTTAATTAAAATGATAATTTTACCCAAAATATTGTTTTATATACAGTCATTGAAACTACCCCCTCCCAAAAACTTAAGTTCCATGCGACTTAAATTTTTATAGTTCCCCTTAAAACCTAGGATTGCATATAAATGCCACATTAGAGCTTGAAACAGTAATGGGATAGCATTTCCTAACTTAGATCTTTATTCCAAATCGGTTATAATTAATGTAATATTACATTGGATCTCACCTACTTATATAGCTGACTGGAAAATAATACATGAGATTCATAAAACTAATGTCAGAACTATAGAAAATCAATTTAAGGAACAATATGGAATAAGTAGAGTTCATTGGCTTTTACGTGAATTTAGTTTATTTAATAAGAAGTTTGATCATTTTTCTTATGGCATTAATCAAATATTTAATAACTTTAAAAATAAAATTGATTGTAATTACAACATTAAACAATTCCTATTTCTTATATTCCCTGTAGCATACTCCCCTGATTGTCTAGATTCTTTCAACATCAATGTGATGCAAAAATTAAAGGAAAATAAACTCAGTTTATTGAAGAGTATTAAAATACTAAACTCTCTATGTAGTTTTGAAAATAGTCAAGACAGTTGGTTGTTTATGCACTCATTATGGCAGTTTATAGAAAACAAAATGAGAGTATCAATCAATCTAGAGACTGAATTTATACCTAGTTTGATCCAGCTTATTAGGTGTCTTGAAACAACAGATGATCAAAAATTAAGTATCTCACCTATCTATAAGATACTAAGAGAAGACACTCTAAAGTTTGACTCAGATATTTGGAATTACTATGTAAAGATTAATGGAGAACAAATATCGGATGAATAAAAAAAACTGTTATTGAAATCTACGTAAGGATCCTTTTCATTATATTGGAGATTGTATACATTGAAATTTATGAATAGGAGTTTCTATACTCCACATAAAATAAATCTTATACTCAAAAACAGTGAAAGTAAATGTTGGAAATGTGATACATTACTAGAGGCCAACTGGGTTCACATGTTCATTGAATGCAGAAATGTTGTTCAATACTGAAAAGACTTCAGATATTTTGTAAAGGCTTTATGGTCTGATAACTGTCATATTTCTAACTCACTAATCCTATTCACTATTCCTATACCTAATGTAATACATAAATTTCAGATTGTTACTCTGGTCAATTCTTGCAATTGCCAGAAAAGTTATTACTTTGAATTGGAAAAGTAAACAAGATTTGATGTTTAAATAATTTATTAATTTAGCAAAAGTTGTTTGTAAAAAAGAACTGCAAACCATTTATTATAGAACTCGTAACATTGCTCATAAAAAAATAGCATGGCAAAAACTGGAAAACCTTTTGAAAAAATACTGATAACTTCTTATGGATAAAATTATTGTTTATAATGGAAGAATGTAAATATTGTAAATAGTTTTGTTATTGTTGTATTTGTTATATGTACATTTGTGTATTTTTATAATGAAAATAAAATAAAAATATTTTTGAAAAAAAAAGAAAAACCTTGTTACATCAGCATTTGAAAAAATGCCTACAGATTGGTCAGTGGTGAGCACAGCAGTCCTCATTGCCTCAGGGTCAGAACGATACAACAGGACATATCAATCATCAGTGTTACTCTAATGCAGTCTAGGGCACCTATGCTGATGGCTCACATTGCAATCCTGGCTGTCCCTGCCATGTCTGGAAATCCTTGGCCCATGGTGCTGTACTGAGGAGCTGCATGTAGTGGCACTAACATTTTGGGACAGTGTGGGTAGAATCAGTAGTAAAATGTGTCCCTCAGGACATGACTGCTGTGTTGAGTGACCAACAGCAGATGTGGGAGTATGTTGCAGCACAGACATTGATGTCCAAGGGCCATGTCTGGGTCTAATGAGAGGGTGTGTGCTTTTCCCCACTGGAGGTAATCTGCTCTGTACAGTTAGGGCAAGTAACAGTTTGTACTGTAGCACTGCTCCAACACCCCCTTTCATCACTAAGGCTTTCAACAGAGCATGCAACAGATACCACACTATCAAGCTATGCTGGCAATCCTACCATGTCCTCTCTGTGTCTGCAGTCCTGACCTTCACGTAACACACAGCTGGTGTGGTACATGATTGGTGGCAAAGGCAAGTGTGCACATGTTGGAGTCATGATGTCTCTGTGAACATTCATGTACCTGTAATAGTATGCTGACACATGTCCATGTACATCAGCTATACTCCCATATGTAGTCTAACAGACAGTTATCGGTCCATTCCGGGGAAGCGTCACCGTCATTACCAGACTCTACATAGGACAGTGGGTCATAGTCATCATCATGTCCATCATCTGATGTTCTCACATCATCAAAAGGGCTGACCACATTATCTTCCCTGTCAAACGCTACAGTGTGAACCACATGTCTGTCCACTTCCAGGCTAGGCAATTAATCCAATGCACCGGCCCATGTGACACTGGTCATGCTATCAGAGTGAGGCAGATTACATCCCACCTCAAGATCAGTGGACAGGCTACTGGTAGAAACGGGTAGTATATGTTTTACAAAAAGACTAATTCCTACTATTCTCTAATGACTGTTATATTCTATCTTCCCTTTATCTTATCTCTGAACAAGTTATGTACTATACAGTATTTTGCTTATTATTCTCAAACTTATTGTAATTGTAAACTTTGTTGGATATGTATTGTGCTACTGTTTGTGGAGCTTTACTCCCCAGGCCTCTGCTGAAAAAGAACTTGTGTCCAATCAGACTATCCCGGTTACCAAATGTAAAATAATAATAAATAATTAAACCACATGCCACATACAGTCACAGAGGGCAAATGATGCAGCACAGTACTGAAATTTTGGACAACTATAGCTCTGCAATTCTAATGATGATATGGGCTTACCAGGTTCTTGTGGCTCTGGGTGATTCAGGGATCCTATATGACAGAGAGATGCCATGGCATTTACTTATCAAGTAAATATGACAGATAATATGAATACAACTACCAAACCTACCTGACATGTCCTCCTCTGACACCTTCCTTGGTGGTGAGGGTTGATATGCTACTGTCATGTAAACCGATATATGTATGCATGCAACTTGGTAGTATGCACATACAAGCCATTATGTAGCATTGAACCAAATGTATAATGCACAGCAAATAAGATATACACATATTGGATAGGTGATGATTACATGCAGATTGCAGGTGTCCTATGCAAGTGAGCAAGATCACATTAGTCATGAATGGCACAGACGTAATTATCAGTAGTGAAGTGTAGCAACCATATAGATTACCTTAACAGGTACATACTCACTAGCTGGGGAAGTTATTGCACATAAAGCTGAAGCATTATTATAAAATAGCACACAAATGACAACATGCGTGTGCACTTAATGCTAACAGGAGGCAGAGTCATGCAACAGCTATGGATCACACTAACAGAATATGGAGACACATATGTGACAAATGGTGCAGATATCGTATGTATGTACCTATGTAGGAAATAAGCCAATATTAATATCCTAGATCAAAGGTGCACTAATCAGTGTTGAAGGATAGCAATAATATAAACAACCTTACCAGGTTTGACGGTGCATGATGATTCATGGCCCATCTCTCTCAAAGATGTATCTGTAGGCTAAAATAGAACACAGACAGCATGTGGGTATACTCCACAGTCATAACCAGAGGCAGAGGCACACAACAACTATGGATAAGAATAACAGGATATGGAGATACTTACATGAAAATGGTGCATACATTGTGCAGATCTACCTGCGTAGAGAACAAGGCAATGTTAACATCTTAGATCACAGGTGTGCTGAAAAGTGTTATATGATAGCAACAATATGAGCAATCTTACCAGGTCTGTGTGTGCCTGATGTTTCATGGCCCATGTCTAGCAAAGCTGTATCCGTAGTTTAAAATGGTGTACAAATGATAACATGTGAGTATTCTCCACAGTTATATCAGGTGGCAGAGCCACACACCACCTTTGGATCACACTAACAGAGTATGGAGATACTTACTTGACATGTGGTGCCACTGTTCTGATATTGATGGGGCTATGCAATTGAAAACCACAACATCACACGTGTTTCTGATGGTGCTATTTGTGCAGGTAAGATAACATGCTATAACAGTCATGCTGTGCATCCACATCAGGTGTGCTGTCATGGCCCTGGTGTAGATCTGCTGCTGTAATGCAAACACAACATGACAGTAAGAACTGTGAATTAATGTCCTTCAATGAAAATTGGAATGTTACAGTGTTTGTGAATGTTGGACATATTTCCTGAAGCACCTGCCTCAGTACTTCCACTGGGCATCCAATGATTCTGGCAGGTTTTATGATTGAGGCCAAGAACACCATTATCTCATGGGAGGCGATGGTGGCATACTTCCAATGGCATTTCTTGCCCTCTCATAGCAGCAATATGTGTTGGCTGCACGGAGGATCATGTCAGAGCAACTTTACTAGCATGCCACCCTGGATCTATTGTGGTTACCCATGGCATTGATTATGTGCATAAGATCTATCCACCCTTGATTTCCCATCTGTCCATGCAGGTTGTGGCCATGTTGGTGCAGAGTCTCCATAATTATTTTGTTTTCATGAGGTATAAAATTGTCCCTCGTATTGCTGTTTGACATCTGGAAGATAGGGTGATATGCAAATCATAGAGTTATACAGAGGTTCACATATTGACATGACAGTGTACAAAGCATATGTCAAATGAATGCTTTGTCTGTCATTTACAGTGCATAGCTATGCAAAGCAATCTGTGTCATCTATACTGCCATCATATACAGTTAAGCAGAACAAACATAAGTAACATGTTTGAATAGCTTATCCATATTCCCTAACATTATCAGCAAACATGTACACAGCTATCAATCCAGTCCACATATTAGGGCATGTCATATATGCAGAGATGGAAATTGAACCAGTTTCGGTGGATATTAAGACAAGTAAGGGCTAAATACATAACCAGTGTGCCACCACTTCAATACTACAGAAATGGTGTTGCCACCATTAAATTTACATCTGAACACTCCTAACAATTCTACCCCAAGAATGTAGGATGCATCACAGATATTATCACAGTCAGTGACAGACAGCATCACAAATGTGACCGTCATGATAACAACTTCTGAAAATTTTACAGAGACAAGGCAGTAAAACATCAGCTTATGAAAATGGCCAGTTATGCAGTCATGGCTACATGTAATAACAAACAATGTAAATGCTAAGCCATCTTGATATCAACTATATCCCATTGAATGTCATCACAACTACCACTATATGATTAAGCATCAGAGAGTATCCATAAGTCAGTCCCAGAACACAAAACCTGCAGGCAGCCCCATAAGTCTTCAATTTTTGCAAGCATACATCAGATGTTATAGGTTAATCTGCAATAACTACAGATATGTGTTGATTCTATCTGCATTTTTAACTCACCAGGGCTGGTTTGCTTGTAGTGATACAACTGCATATGGCAAGATGCTCCTTGTCAGTGATAGACACATGCTCATACTCATGCAGATTGTTGAAGTCTACCCCTATCCTTTATTTAATAGGCAGATTGCAATGCAGTGAATTTCAAATCACATTTGCATATAAGTATGCTTAGTTGTTTTACAGTGCATAATGTGAACACAGGTAAGTGATAATGCCATTGCGTTCCATCATGATTATGCAAGCAAGGGACAGGTTACCTTTGCAAGCTAGCTATCAGTCAGCGATATCCCAAAATGAGATTAGCTAAGCACATGTAGATTTTAAGTACCATTTGTTCCATACATAATTAATGAGGTTCATTAGCATTTAATTTTTGGAATCTCATTAGTGAATGTCAACTTAGGGTTTTGAATATCAGGGAATTAACCACCAGTTAGGTGTAAGTATACAGTGCTCAAAACAACTGCTTAATAGGTATCTGTAAATATAAATATTTGTAACATGAGCCCAATGCCCTCCAATACTCTGCTGCCATCCTATACATGCCAGCTTCAAAATGTAACATTGATGCATAACCTTAGTATAGCATTGATACTTTTGAACTGAGTGCGACCTCAGTGAGCACTTTTTGAAAGCAATTCTAAATAAGGCTTCTGCAGCCATACAGAGGATGTTGATGTAGAGGAGACTTTGGTGAGTTCAGGTGTCAAACTGGACAAACAAGACTATGACAGAGATGTTCACTGTCTATGCTGGCCATGAGCTGAGGATGCAAGCCCAGCCCAGGAACTTTGCAATGATCAACATCTGGAACCAGATTGCAAGGAAGCACCACAGATGAACTGGGATCTATTGGAATAGCGTGCAAGGTCCACCACTGCTATGATGACGTACACTGGTTGGACATGCTGGATCTTTTCCAGAGGGTCTCCGAGATTAGATACCAGCCACCTGTTGCTTATAGTAAGTGCAACTCCTACACTATCATATATGTATGTAGTAAGAATATGTGCTTAGGTGATGCATTGTTTCAAGCGTATTCCATGATTATCTGTAAAAGTAATACTAACTTATATGGAAGAACAATGTGTTTGTAATCATTAGAGTTCCATTTGTATGCGACACATTTTGAAGTTATCTGCAACTTTGCTTGGCCAGTGTAAACATTATGCAGTACTATTATATGTGTATATTAATACAGACTTCAAGCATAGTTTTATTTCTGCTATTCAATAATATCTGCTTGTAAAACAATTGAAAACCTGTCATGTCCATTAGTTCAACTGTTAAAGCAATTTGGTAAAGTGAATGTCGTTTGCCCATGCGTGGGTTCAACTCCCCATGTATCCTGTTCTGGAAAAATTATTGGCAGCAATGTAGTTAATATTGCACATCACATATGGAAAATCTGGTCTATATTAGATCACCATACACTTAAAAAAGCGAACGGTGATTGATCAAACTTATGTAAAGCTGTCAGAACAGCAATTTATTTCATAGGGAAAAAAATTGCTTATCCAAAACATATACACACAACACAAGCACACCAAACAAACAGCAATCCACACACATACACCTAAAATCTGACACATAACCCTACACTAAACTATACACACACCACTAACTATCCACTTACCTTAACCCTAACCCTAAGGTCTGTCACTATCGCACACTCACCTCACCCGTTCCCTAACCCTAACTCACCTAACCCACCCTAACCCTCACGTCCACACAATCGCACACATACCTAACCCGTGCCCTAACCCTAACTCACCTAACCCGCCCTAACACTCACATCCACACAATCACACACTTACCTGAACCCGACCCGTAACTTTCCACCACAGCACTGAAAATACAGAAGCAACAGAAACAGACAACTGAATTCTTTCCCTAGGAAAAAATTGGGTTTCTGTTGCTTTGATATTTTAAGCTTTTGCTTACATAAGTTTGATCAATCACCGTTCGCTTTTTTAAGCATTCGGTGATCTAATATAGACCCTGGAAAATCTATACTTGCTTGGTGACTTATACAGTACAGGTTTTTGCTCATGTAGCATGGCCATGGTATATTCATGCCTATTGTGTTTAGGCAATGGATGACTACGCATTTCTCAGGTATTCAAACATCATACAGCATACTTAGAGAGTCTCAATAGATATCAAGAACTACATATAACACCTACAGGCTTAAGAGCCCTTCATAATCCCTGTATACCATTTGATTTGACCAGTGAAGTTAACATTAGCATTTCATGAATGCTCGGTGGCACCAGCGCACAGATGTAGCGCTGAGTGGGTCAGCATTTTGGTGGAGAGACATACTGAAGAGGGCTAAACTGAAATCTGAAATCAAACAAGCTTGTTCAAATATTGCAAGTAAGATCAGTCAGGAAGCCTTTGAAGGCTATTTGCAGAGTGTCAATGATAACTTCTGACTTATGAAAAAGAGCTCATTGATCGTAAAAAGAAAAAAACTGTTGAGAGACATTTGGGATTACGAATGCAAGCAATCATTCGTTTCTTCTTCTGGAACTAACAAAAAGCAGCATGTTAGGTTCCAGGAGGGGAAAGAGGTAACTGAACGATCTGTGAATTATTATACATTGGCTGAAAGTGAAGCCTCATCAAAGATGAAGGGGAAGAATGGGAAGACTTCCCACAGCTCCCAAAGGGACAGAATCCAGGGCATCTCAACAGACATTTTCGTGACCAATCTGGGTTACAACAAGGGAATAAGAAAAGAAGTTGGCAGGATCAACAGTGTGGTGCCGGATATAATTCCCGAATCAAAAGAAGGGGAAAATGGGCGTAATAAAATGGGGCTTTCTAATAATATAAATGTGAGTGGTTTTGAATGTATTGTAAATTTGCCTGCATGCATTATTAGTGATGAAGAAAAAAAAATGTTTTACATAGGGGTTTGAAATTTATCCCAACATCTCTTCCCAGAATGTATGAGTTAAAGGGAGAAGTATTTAACTTTTTTCGCAAGTTACATTTAATAGATTTCTTTGGAAATCAAACAAAAAGTTTAGAAGCAGATGTGAACAATGTACATTTTGTAAATGCTGCAAGTGATGAGAGTTTTTTTTTTCTTGTAATTCTGACTTAGAATGCAATGCTTATAGTAATTTTGATACTAGTTGTGTTTCTTATAAAAGCAAATGTATGCCTCCTTTTAAGTTTGATAAAATTTAAATGTTTCATCATATGTTAAATTATGCAATAGAGCAAGAGTGCAAACATATTTTTAGAAGTGAAATTCAATATAATATGACACAAAAAGAATGGGTGACCTTAAAAATGTTAAGGGAAAGAAAAGAACTCCTATTTAAGTCTGCAGATAAGGGGGGGGCAACTAGTAATAGTGCATTGCACACAATATGTAAATATGTGTTTACAGCATCTAGAAAATTATAAATTCAGTGAAAAAGTAGTTTTTTTAACTTATCAGGAGATGGTCAAGAACTATTGAGAATTAATACATAAAGGGGTTAGACTAAATTATTTTAGTCATGAAGATGCTAAAAATAAGTTCTTGAATAAAAGCAGTGATTTGGCAAAGTTTTTTGTGCCTAAAATACATAAAAGCATAGTTAAACCTCCAGGTTGTCCCACTGTATCTGCCTACAATTATGTAACCCATGATTTGGGATGTTTTTGCATCAATCTTTGTTAAAAAAGGTGATACAATAACCTTGATATTTCAAAGTCAGTTTTGATTTTTTGGATACAGCAAAGAAATAACATGGCAGAAAAACATTTTTTTGTAGTGATAGATGTAGTTAGCCTATGCAGTAGTATAAAACATAGTGATGAAATAGAAGCTATAAAATATTTTCTGGGGAAGAGCCCCAGTACACAGTATATCATAGAACTCACATTGTTCTGTTTCGAAATTAATATATTTGACTTTGATGGCCCTCGGTATCATCAGAAGTGTGGGACAGCTATGGGGGCAGCTTTTGCCCCCACATATGCTAACTTATTTATGAATATCTATGAAAATATACATATGTATAGGAATGACTTTTTTAGAAAACATGTTAATTTTTTATAGATACATTGATGATTTGAATGTTGTTTGCAAGGGGGGCTATGGAGAAGTGGAAAAGTTTGTTCTAGAACTGCAAGTGAACAGGTTTGAGATCAAATCTGATGGGTTACAAAAAGGAAAGACCGTATATTATCTGGATATTACAACAGACGTGCAGGAAGATGGTACACTTAAAACTAAAATATTTAGAAAAGTGGGGCAACCAAGCTTTATATTGCATGGAACTAGTTGTCACCCCCATACTATTTCTTCCATTCCTTATCGGGATATGGTTGGGTTAAACATTTATGTAGTGACAGGAAGGAATGTGAGAAGGAAGTTCAAAATACAGCTAATATGTTTATAGAAAGGGGCTATGAGCCAGAGAAAGTATGGTTGGGATAAAATAAAGTAATGAATAAAAAAGTGAATAAAGCACAGAACATAATGCAGAAAAAGAAAGCTGAAGAAATAGAAAGTGAGTTATATTTTGTCTAAGTATACTAATTTATCCTAATATTTTAGAGAAAATAGTTGGGTATTACTGGTCTTATATACAGAAAGAAAAATCCTGCCTAAAAATGTTAAACTTTGTTTTTCATATAAAAAAGGCAGGAGTCTTAAAGACATGTTAGTACATGGAAAATTTGAGAGACCAAAAAATATAGAATAATTTAGTGAGAGATGGAACTTTTCCATGTGACAGTTGCACAGTATACAAACATATAGTGGATAGTTTTGAAAGTATTAATGGGAACGTTTTGACAGAAGAGGCAGCTTCACTTGCAATATTGAAAAGATTATATATAGTTTAAAATGTCCTTGTGGATTATTTTATATTGGATAAAGCAAGAGAAGCTTTGCTGCAAGATTAAAAGAACATATAAGGGACATCAAGAAGCAAATATTTCAGAGTCCTGTAGTAATGCACTTTAACAAACACCATAATGGACACCCACAGAGGTTATAGGCAACTGTGTTGGAACAAGTGAATATTAGGTTTAGTGCACACACACACACACACACATTCATGTTTAGCTAAAATATGTATGTACATGTCCATATGACGTGACAGATACCTATACATATACATCTATTTATTGATATACAAATTTTCCCATCTATATACTCCATATATATTAATTTGTATTCATGCATATGTACATACAGGAAAATTATAACACCGAGATATCATTCATCATATACGTATATATAACATTTTATTTATTATGATGCAACACCACACCGAGTTCAGCATACAATAACTCTGTACATTTGTAGGTCTTTGTCCACATGGTTAGATGCATCTGTACACTTACACAGTTTCATCTTTAACTACATATTTATAGATTTAGGTTGTTTGACTTCC
The DNA here is from genome assembly GCF_019279795.1 of Protopterus annectens. NCBI lineage: Eukaryota > Metazoa > Chordata > Ceratodontiformes > Protopteridae > Protopterus > Protopterus annectens. The sequence continues at coordinate 98,191,895 of NC_056748.1, forward strand.
ATCAATTGAGACAATTGCACTGAAGATTGATTAGCTGGGCAGGTAGGGTTCTTGTTTATAGTGTGAACATAGGGAACAGTTGTAGTAAGAATCGACCTTCTGTTTTTTTTTTAAGCAGTTATCCTCGTGTGCAAAGTAATGAAAGTGAAACAGTGATGCTGTACAGTGTGGCACTGCTTGCTAACATGTAATGATGACTGTGTTGTACATAGACATTATGTACTGAATTGAAACAATCATTCTGTTGCTGTAATGCTTCATATCTTTTTCTGTTTGTAGCTGCTGATGATTAGGCCATGAACAAAGTATTGTGTATAGAACGCATGCAGAGAGGTATGTGTTGTTACTTTCCAGCTTTGTCTGCAGAAATAGTATTAACATATTTCATTCTGCAGGTTTAGATGTACAGTCCTATGACATCCAGCAATGCTAATTTAATGTCCCCATAGTGCATTTGTGAAGTATGTGTAATATGTAGTGATAGATTGTGAATAACATTAATGTGTACATAATTTTATTTGAAATCTTGTCTTAAGTGTTATTAACTGGTGCTTTTTCTTACACTGAGGGCATATGTTGTTAGTTGACACAATCTAAATGAAACGCATCTTTGCTCAACTGGCATACTGTTTTTGACTTGAATGTTTTATATATAAGTTGATTTTGTTTTTACTCCTGTTTGTACAGAATGCAGTATTTAACTTGCATGTATGGTAGTGATTCTCAGTGAATTATATGATGTGTATAGTCTGCCTATTTAATTGTTGAATAGTTTTCTGCTGACTTTTTTCTGCTTGGGAAGACCTCTGCTGGCATGTGTTGCTGGAGTCCTACTGCTCCTGCAAGACTGTTATAACTGCACTAGGATGGTTAGTTAAACACAGCATTACTTGCCGTTCCCTGTTATTAGTGTGCCACAAGCCAATCCCAATTTTATTTTATGTCTGAGGTGCTGCAGCATATATTCGTGATAGGTAATGCATTTTTTATTATGTATAAGAAAATATGTAAGCATAATACAAGCATAGGCAGCATACCTCACAACTGTACAGTTTCTGACAGACTCTCCAGATTTTTGCCTCATATTTTTGGTCTGGTTTTCATAAAATTGTGGTTTTCAGTCAAATCATTGGCAAATTATTGAATATTGAAGTCGGTAAATGATGACCGACATCTGAATTTCGGACTTCATACCCTTTAGATAATTCACTCTAATGCAAAACCTGTTATTCTGTTTTAAAAATGTCCCTATGTTTGGGCCTTTGCATCCCCATTATTTATGGCTTTGTTCAGATTTTTTGCTGGAAGATGTTGAGAGGTATGATAGGCAGTGACAGTAATACATTTGTTAAGGGAAGGTTATGTAGGTGTGTCATATACATAATCTCTAACTATTACATACTGTTGCTGGGCTTGGAATTGAGCCCCATGTCAGTGTTACATGTAAGAGTGGCATGGTATACTTCTCTTGCAAATTACTAATATGTCTGTCTGTCTGTCTGCAGTGAGCTTATGTATGTTTTGCATGCATACTGAAGGATGATAAATCAGAAAATGTACAAGTAACAGCAAAATTATGCCTGATAAACTGAGCACTGCATACCATGGATTGTACCAGAGTAACATAATAAAAACATATGATGGGCACTCTAACTCAGTCATGGTTTTCTATTTTTATCATCAATATATGAATATTATGATACTTAGAATGTTGCATACTCACAACATTATACTTATCACTTTTGTGTCTTTTATAATACGACAGATAAATAAACCTTCTAGGCCAGATCTGGTGACTTGAGGAAGTGATGGGTAGGTATGGTGTTAAGCAAAGGAATGCAGAAGGTCAGATGGTAGTGGATTTTGTGAAAAGGATGGACATGGCTGTGGTGAATACATATTTTAACAAGAGGGAGGAGCATAGGGTGACATACAAGAGTGGAGGAAGATGCACACAGGTGGATTATATCTTATGTAGAAGGGCCAGTCTGAAGGAGATTGGAGACTGTAAAGTGGTGGCAGGGGAAAGTGTAGTTAGGCAGCATAGGATGGTGGTTTGTAGGATGACATTGGTGATCAAGAAGAGGAGGATGAGTGTGAGGGCAGCACCAAGGATCAAATGGTGGAAATTGAAAAAGGGTAATTGCGAGGTGGAGTTCAGGGAAGAGTTTAGACAGGCACTGGGTGGCAGTGAAGAGTTACCGAATAGCTGGGTAACTACAGCAGAGCTAGTAAGGGAGATGACTAGAAAGGTGCTTGGTGTGACATCTGGCAAGAGGAAGGAGGACAAGACCTGTTGGTGGAATGAAGAAGTACAGGAGAGTATATAGAGAAAGAGGTTGGGGAAGAAGTGGGATTGTCAGAGAGCTGAAGAAAGTAGACGAGAGTATAAGGAGATGAGGTGCATGGCAAAGAGAATGGTGGCGAAGGCTAAGGATACAACGTATGAAGAGTTGTATGAAAAGTTGGACACTAAGGAGCGAGAAAAGGACCTGTACCAATTGGCTAGACAACAGGGTCCAAGCTAGTAAAGATGTGCAGCAGGTAAAGGTGATAAAGGATAATGAGGGAAACATACTCACAAGCAAGGAGTATGTGTTGAGCAGATGGAAAGAGTACTTTGAGGGGCTGAAGAATGAAGAGAATGAGAGGGAGAGAAGTTTGGATGATATGCGGATAGTGAATCATGAAGTGCAGTGGATTAGCAAGGAGGGAAGTAAGGATAGTTATGAAGAGGATGAAGAATGGAAAGGCTGTTGGTCCAGATGACATACCCGTGGAAGCATGGAGTTGTTTAGGTGAAATGGCAGTGGAGTTTTTAACTAGATGTTTAATGAAATCTTGGAAAGTGAGAGGATGCCTGAGGAATGGAGAAAAAGTATTGTTGTACCAATTTTTAAGAATAAGGGTGATATGCAGAGCTGTAGTAACTATAGAGGGATTAAATTGATCAGTCACAGCAAGAAGTTATGGGAAAGAGAAGTGGAAGCTAGGTTAAGAAGGGACGTGATGATTAGTGATCAGCAGTATGGTTTCATGCCGGGAAAGAGCACTACAGATGTGATGTTTGCTCCGAGAGTGTTGATGGAGAAGTACAGAGAAGGTCAGAAGGAGTTGCAGAGTGTCTTTGTGGACTTAGAGAAAGCATATGACAGAGTGCCTAGAGAGGAGTTGTGGTATTGTATGAGGAAGTCAGGAATGTTAGAGAAGTATGTAAGAGTGGTACAGGATATGTACGAGGGTAGTGTGACAGCGGTGAGGTGTGTGGTGGAAGTGACGGATGTGTTTAAGGTGGCAGTGGGATTGCATCAAGGATCAGCTCTGAGCCCTTTCTTATTTGCAATGGTGATGGACAGGTTGACAGACAAGATCAGACAGGAGTCTCCGTAGACTATGATGTTTGCAGATGACATTGTGATCTGTAGTGAGAGTAGGGAACAGGTGGAGGAGACCCTGGAGAGGTGGAGATATGCTCTAGAGAGAAGAGGAATGAAGGTCAGCAGGACTAAGACAGAATATATGTGTGTGAATGACAGGGAGGATAGAAGAATGGTGAGGATACAGGGAGTAGAGGTGGCAAAGGTGGATGAGTTTAAGTACTTGGGATCAACCGTTCAGGGTAATGGTGAGTGTAGAAGAAAGGTGAAGAAGAGAGTACAGGCAGGATGGAGTGGGTGGAGAAGTGTGTCAGGAGTGATTTGTGACAGACGAGTACCAGTAAGAGTGAAAGGGAAGGTCTGCAAGAGGGTAGTGAGACCAGCTATGTTATATGGGTTTGAGACAGTGGCATTGACAAAAAGGCAGAAGTCAGAGCTTGATGTGGCAGAGTTGAAAATGTTAAGATTTGCACTGGGTGTGACGAGGATGGACAGGATTAGGAATAAGTATATTAGAGGGTCAGCCCAGGTTGGAAGGTTTGGAGACCAAACCAGAGAGGCAAGATTACGTTGGTTTGGACATGTGCTGAGAAAGGATGCAGAGTATATTGGGAAAAAGATTCTAAGTATGAAGCTGCCAGGTAACAGGAAAAGAGGAAAGCCTAAGATAAGGTTTATGGATGTGGTGAGAGAGGACATACAAGTGGTTGGTGTGACAGAGCAAGATGCAGAGAACAGGAAGAAGTGGAAACAGTTGATCCGCTGTGGCGACTTCCAATGGAAGCAGCCGAAAGAAGAAGAGGCCAGATCTGGTGACTGTTACGGTGGTACTACAAGTGTACTGTACTTTGATGTAACCTGAGCAGAATTGCACTTGCCCTGTTTAATTTAATATAATTTTATTTTTATTTTTATAATTTAGTATAATCCCTTTACAGTTATGTTGGTGCACATCTGACATTACAGTAATAATTAGTCATTGCAGAAGTCTGCCTGCAAGTCTGATTATATGACACATTAATGCATACTGTGCAGCAGTAGATAGATGTGCTGAGAAAGAAATGCTTGCTATGTGCACTACATCCACATACATACCAGTATTATGAGAGTGGCCCACTTCCCAGGTCCTTCATATTTCTTCAGTAACACTTATTGTGTAATCTCTACTTTGTTCTACTATACATATACATATGCCCAATGGCAGGTATTCTAACAGATCTGTCATAGCAACACTGTGAAGAATGTCACATGATGTATATGATGTCTGCTTATACACATGCATAATGAATATGCATGTTAACTGCATTTCTGTGCATGTCTCATCAATAATTGTGCTTTGTCAGACATATTTGGCATACGACTATGATGCACGTTACATACCATTTTGTAATTTATTTTGGATTGGATATATGCCTGACATGAAATTAGGTATTATAGTTGGATAAGGTCAGACCATAGTGTAATATCGCATATATAACAGTTAAAACATGTAGACTGTATAATTTATGTCTGCATTTTTTATTCATCATTTTTATGTTAATACCTATTAAGTATGTATAAGATTTTGTTCCTGTGTTGAAATGTAACAGGGCATGGGACTCATGGCACCTCACCAATTGAATGATGATGACAATGTGCCAGACCACAGCCAGCAAAGGTGGACTCAAAGGACCAGGACAGTCGCTATGTCAGGGATGATGACAATGATGATGACAACGGACCAAGACCTGCATGTCCTGTGGCTCATTGTCATAGACATCCATCTCCCTGACAGGCTGAAGACTCTATGGAACAGTTCTGGGATGTCACAACAGATGTGTTCCAGATGCATATGAGGGACCTGATGGGTAACTTTTTCAGGACACAGCAGTGGGTATAGTGAACACCTTCCATGACATAGCTAGAGATTGCTAGAGAGATCTTTGACCTCATTAGGGTGGTCCCACAGGAATATAAGTATTGCCTGTGTGATACACTTATTTAATGGTGCCACCATAGCATTTTACATATTCCGGTCTGCACAATCTAGGCACAAATATGCACACATCCTGTGCTGCATTTTGGCCATGTCGTAATGAGCACTGCACATACCAGGTGCTATGTGGCTTTATCCTGATGCTGCAGTATGATATACATTAGCAAATGACACGCGTTACCATTATTATTTACATGATCACATGCTGTCATTACTGCAGACATTGTTCAATATGAGCAGGGGTGCTACTCCTTCAGTCTGTATGCATGTATACTCCTGTACAAGCAGTCCAGCATTATATTATGTCAGATACACTCTGGTCCTATATGTGACAGATATGACTGTTACAGTTAGCGTAATGTGAATGAGACACAATTACTCTGTTTGCGTTGTTGCTCAATATACTTAAAATGGGTGACAAGAACACACATAGTACATTATTCCCATTCTCTTACATAACACAGTGAGGTCAGTCAACTGTGATTTTTTGTACATTATCCATGTATATGTATTGCACCCATTTGTGTGTTGATGTTTGCTGTTATGTGTCTGTTCAACAACATGACATGCCCTTAATTAGATATCTTATGTAGCTTTTTTGGATTGTGCTATCAAACTGGCACAATAACCTACTGTGCGCCTTATACTGGTAATTATTGTGCTTTGTAATACACTGGTTAATATATACATAGCTACATGTACTTCCGTTTTGTTGTGCTATACTTGTGTACACAACACTGTGCTTTGATTAGTCTTACATAAGTACTGTGCTATTTGTATCAGTGATGGTGATTGTGACACCTGTTGTATTATGTTTGTATTGCAGTATATATATGGGTATATGATATTCAAATCTACTTTTGTTGTGAGCCTATGCTGTTTGCTGTTTAACTCTGCTGTTTGTGTGATTTGCACACAGGCATATTTATATCCACCCCCATTGCACTATGCACTTATCAGACATTGGCCATTTGCTTCAATGTACCTTGTGAGACCTTATCTTGTGTTGTGGATACATGCATGTGTAATGCATGTCATCAGCTATGGTTATCCTCCTTTAGTCTTTGCCTGCTTTCTCTTGCTGACATTTCCTCACTGATGAAGGTTGATGCTGTCCATCTTCTCCCCCCTGATAGCTCTGGCCTAGATGTTTCACTTATATATGGCAAATGTATATGCGTACGTTTTCCTTCCTGTAACTTATCATTGCAATGTAGGCGCAAGGAATATGCACACAACTTGATGGTAATTGAGTAGCTTCCATCAGTGTTTATGTTGTACTTGTGTATTGTGCATTACCCAGACATTGGTATGCTTCCTGCCTATGAGCTTGTATTTTTTTAGCTTTTATTAATCATATATGTGTTACCATTTCCTTCATAACCCATGTCACTGGTGTGCGTATGTCTGATAAGCCTTCTTTTTTTAATTTATCCAAGTATTTTGGGTTTCTAATGCCATGACAGGAATGGACCCCATTCCTAAGTCAAAGTATGATTAAAGTTCATGAAATTAGTATTGTTTCAATCTTTGATTCTAGCCAGAAGTGCTTTTCACAGCACTCGCAATGTGCCCAGTATGGACTCCTTCTGCAATTCATATGGAGTTACATATATTGGTACCATATCTAAATATGATTGTAAATTCTGTTTAATAAGACCTGTTGATCCTAATACTATTGGAACTGGCTGAGTATCCTTCTTCCACATTGCCCTCATTTCTGACTGCAAATCCTGGTATTTTATGACTTGTACATCTCTGTACATAAGACAGTGTAATCACTGGGCATAGCAATTTCAATGCTACTTTTGTCTTCTTTTCATGGACTACTATATCTGGTTTTCTCGCATCTATTTTTCGAACTATTGGTAACGGGTGTTCACATGTGTTATAAACTTCATAATTTTCTATAATATTTTGTGGCTCATGTTTCCAATGTTTTTCAGCTACTTCAATATTATAATGTTTGCACAATACCAGTACAACAGTCTTGCCACATTATTATGCCTTTCAGTATACAGTCCTTCTGCCAGCCATTAGTATATCACAAACAGCAACAAGATGTGCAACTGTTTCCAATTCTGTTTTACAGACCTACATTTGTCTGTTTCTCCCATGTGTTCAATGAGCTTTGTAAACCAATGTGTATGTAGTCCACTTTTTTGGGGTGCCAATATTAACCTTTCATCTTTTGGTTTAAATTCACCTCTCCTTAACCACTCATGTTCGATCCAGATCAACATGAGGTTGTTCAAAAAGTTTTCTATACTTGAAACTATATTTAAGAGTTTTCTGTATTTCTTGCCTCCTGATCTGATCCTTCAACTTATATTCTTTATTTTGTTTTTTGGCACACTCAAATGATGCCTGATTTTTATCTACTGATGGTTTGGTTTCCATTCCCGCTTGACACCAATATGCTTGTGCTAAACTAAGCCGGGAAGTCATCTTAGACTTATTCTCCTCATGTTTCAAAACTTTCACTATGTTTAGGTCTTTTGAGGTCATCAGATATGTATGTAGTCCTACAATTGCAGATCTATATGTGCAATCAATTTCATGGAGGCCCATACCTCTTTCAGAATGGGGAATATATAGTCTTGGTATACACTGATTTTTATAAATCATTTGATGAGCATGAAGCTTCTTTCTTGTTTTCCTATCCAACCAATCCAACACCTTTTGGGGCCAGTCAAGCACTCCAAAACTGTAAGTTAAGACAGGAAGAGCAAATTGGTTTATAGCTTGGACTTTGTTCCTAGAAATCAGCACTGTCTTCAGTATTACTTTTAGTCTTCTAAAATATTCCTTGCTAGGTTTTCTTCACATTTGTTCATGTTTTATTGTTGATCCTTCATCAGTTCCCAAATATTTATACACTCCTCCTTCCTCAAGTTTTTTATATCTCATTCCTGTCCCAGACTGATATTTTCTTAATGCTTTACTGCTTTAAAGGTTGCTTTTGCACGTTTATCAAGACCAAATGACCTTCTTGTACCTTCTGAAAAAGTTTTGACCACTTGCAGTTGTACTTTTCAGTTCCTCATCTGACGAATTATACAGTTTTAAATCATCCACAAAAAGAAGATACGTCTTTACACTTGTTTTCTGGGATCCAAATTATAGCCATGACCTAATCTGTTAAGTAAACAGCTTAATAGGTTAAGTGCAAGACAAAAGAGCAGTGGTGACAGAGTCACCCTGGATTTTATCCCCTTTGAATATTTATCCCTGGAATAATAATTTGTCCTTTATCATGGCTTAACTGCAAAGTGGCTTGCCACTGTTTAATGGTTGCTGCAATGTAATCTTTCAGTGTAGGGTATATCTTACACACTTTTAAGCACTCTTTTTTTTATCCATGATTGTGGAATACTGTCAGATGCATTTTTGTAGTCCATCAATGCCATGCTTAGATTCTTCTCCTTTTTACAGTTCTTCATTATGACTTTATGTAACGACAAATGATCCTTTGTTCCATATGACTTTTTACCCCCCTTTTGTTCTATTACCATGCTTGAGTTTTCTTCTAAATGACTATAAGCTCTGTCAGCATTAATTCCAGTATATCATTTATACATCGTAGGAAGGTAAGTTATTGGTCTATAGTTTTTAGGACAGCTTGCAGGCTCACTCTTAAGTTAGAGTATTGTTTTTTCCTGTTGTTAACCAGGTTGTCATCTGTTTGGGATGTCCATATAAATAGTTCTTACTTATGGTTAAATTTTCATGTAAAGATGTTAATACTTTTAGCCAGAAGTTAGAGACTGCATCTGGACGTGGGGTTTTCTAGTTAGGAGCTTTTCTTATAGGTTCATAAGTGTTTACTAGGCTAACAACCACAAGGGTCTTTTACATCTAGCTATGCATTCCATATCTCTGACAAGTTCTAATACCCTTGATATGTGTAACTTTGTTTCACTCTGTTACTTCATCCCATTTCATATCCTGTACATTTCAACTTCTTTTTTTTCCTTTTACTTCTATCCTTTCAGCATCTTTGTTGTGTTCCATAAGAACTTCATAGATATGTCTCCAAAATTATCTATTTCTTCTTTGTTGGTGGTGTTTCTGTTCTTTTTGCCTTGTTTTCCAGTTCTCTATAAAACTTTTTTTGGGTCATCAATAAATTGCTTATTTTTTATTTTTCCTTTATATTTATCTGCATATTTTAAAGTTTTTCTGCATGTGCTAATATTTTTAGTTTGTTATTTGTGATAGTGCAGGATATATCCTGATCTGTTCTGATACTGTGCATCGCTTTTATCACGTCTATCTTTCTGAGTATTTTCGTTGCTCTGTTCCCTTTTCTATACTGTTCTAACAATGACATTTCTTGTCATAATTGCTTTATAGTTTTCTCTATTCAATACTTCCATGATGGCACTTGATTTCTTCCCTTCCTTTCCCTTACTGCATGTGTTTTTTGTGGTAAGGTTTTATCTGTTATTAATTTAGCTGCACAGTAATATATCCTATTAACTTTTGTTATAGCGCATGAATCTCTATGAACAGTCCTAATTACTATGTTCATTTGTTTTATCAAACTTCGAACTTTTGAGGTTTTACTTCTTCTGTAGTTTATTTCTTTGATTGATCTTAATATGTCTGTCCATCTTTATTAAATCAAGCACCTCTTCTCTTAGATCATTTTCTTCTAAACTGAGTCCATATTCTTTGTTCTCCATTTTCTGTGGGCATTCTTCAGAAAGTTCCAGAGCCTCTTCCTGTGCCACATTTTCTTCAGTTTCATCCTGTGTCATCCATTTTTTTCATATGGGAACTCATTTGCCATTCGCTCCACAACATTGTCTGTGTCAGAGTTGCCACAGTCTCCTGTTTCTCCCCTTGCTGTGTAACTCCAACTCAACTTTTGTACTGGTTTCCTGTGGAAAGCTTCAAAGTATCTTCATATGGCAACTGATCAGATGTTTTCCACTCCACTGGTTTCTCTTTAATTTTGGATCCATTGCTCTATCCTGTTGTGATATTATCAGAGTTAATTTTCCTACACTAAATCCTTCACTTTGTAGGTAATCCACAACCTCACATTCTATTTATTTAACTTCTCCATTACTAAGCCTCTCTTTTACTGTTCCTCTTAGTTTTCTTATTTCTTCTATTGTAAAATGTTCCATATCTGGATTCCTTTGCCTGTGTTTCTCTTCAAATATCTTTGGTGCTGCTTTTTCTGTATTGGTTAGTTTTGCTTTCTCCTTTGCATAAATATTGCTCCATAGTAAATCTTTTTCTTTCCCATGTCTATATTTCTTCAGATGTCTCCTCTACTGTTTCTCCTTATATGAGGGAGTGATTCCATTATTTTGTGTATAACCTGTGTTAAAATTTCAACACCAAATCCTTCATTTTGTAGGTATTCCATAACTTCAGCCTCTAATTTTGTAACTACTACTATGCAAATCTTCTGTTCTACGTTCCCTCTTTGTAATCTTATTGTTTTGTATTGTGAAATTTTCCATATTTGGATGCTTTTGTCTGTATTTCTATGTGAATATCTTATGGGCTGCTTTTTTGTATTGATTAATTTGGCTTTCTCCTTTGCATTACCATTGCACCATATCAGATCTCTCTTTCCCAAATTCATATTTAATTTTTTTACCTTTCAAAAATCTCTAGATTTTGTTCTTTATACTTGTGCACTTCCTTAGTCAGTTCTTTTTCTAAACAGCCCAAGGTTTCTTGGTCCGTATAATGTTTTACATACATTTGTTGTATTAATGAACACAATTTTTCATTTTAAGCTTCTGACAGTTTTTCTTTGGCAAGTATTTTTTCTTTCCTGTAATTTATTTTTGTATATCTTCTGACTTGAAATTCTGAGCTTCTTGCATAATAGAAACAATGTATAATTTCTTTCTTACCCTCAATAGTCCACTTTATTATCATTATGGCTCTTCTTTTTTGGCCAATCTGTTTTTGTGATTTTTGTGGCCTTCTACTTCCTTCTACAACAGGGGGTCATCCTCCCCCTGAGGCTTGGCTAGCCCAATTGTAGGAATGCTTCTGTGTCTTGAGGATTCTTTACTGCCATTTTTTCCAGTCCTGGCACCAGTGCACCTACCAGGATTGGGCACTTTTTTATCCTGGGTCTTGTGGACCCAGCTATGTCTTTTAGTTTTTAATCTACTTCCTTCCATGATATACGTAATTGTTTACAAATATTTGTTACTTTTTGGGTTTACTAATGATGCATATTTGTCTTCAGCAATAACGTATGTATTCTTCAGTAGACTCCCTCATATCTGACCGTTCTTTAGCCAGCCTCCTCTAACTGGTCATCAAATGTCTGCTGTAGTCTTAGCAAAATACAAT
>NC_056748.1:98208579-98211079 GCF_019279795.1 Protopterus annectens
GATAGGTGGAGTGGGCATTTTGAGTCATATTTGGGGGCCTGTAGCTGGATATGATTTGAATAGGGGTCTTGTCAATGGTTAACTGCACCTGGAGTGTCTACTGTGTGACCAGCCTGGAGGTGTGTGTCTTTAATATATATTGAAACTCCACCTCCTTTGGCTTTGCTGCCCACAGTTTGGGATCTGAATGTATGATAGGATGAATAAACAGGTAAGGCTTTGAATCAGGTTTCTGTGACTGCATAATGTCAGTATCTGCCAGGGTTAAGAATGCTTGCAATGAGCGCAGTTTCATGTTTAGACTCCTAGCATTCAGCAGGATGATCTTTAATTTGCGTTTTGTTGAAATGTTTATGTTGGTAGTATCGACCTCATGACTTTTCCTAAAAAAATGCACTATGGGGGAGGCAAGGGCCTTTGCCAGAAGCCTGAAGCCCAAGTGAGATAGATGCAGGCCATCTCTTGCAAAGCATCATGGTCTGTCGATCATATCTTCCCAGGCTGTCAGGTACTGGATCCCCCCTGGAATGACACCAGAAACTAAGCTAATTGTTAGTCAGTCATTTTCTGTTTGTATTGAGGCATCGCTCTAGGTGACGGTAGAATGCTGCTTAAGGCCAGGGGCATACCTGCCTGCGACACACATTTAGCAAGCTCAATCATGTCTCTCTTCATATAGTCCAGGAGTTATGTCTCAAGTCTCTCATGCCAACATGGACTATGACAGTCATAACAGTACCTGTTGTTGAGTGACTTGAGTGCATGTGTGATATGGTGGATTCTGGCACCTGGCAAGCAACTAACCATGACTTTCTCCTTATCCAGCCTGGTGAGAGGCAGATCTGTGTGTCTCACAATGGAGTCTCCTATGACTAGTACATTAGGTTTATTCTTAGACCGTAGTGTTTGCGAGACACAGGTATGTGGACTATGCATGGTATGTGGTGTGGAGGGCTGTGGAGTTTGTGTGTGTTTTTGCTCTAAGGTCTCCTTTGTTTGGGTTTATTTCTAAGAACCTCTGCATATGTGGGTGTGTGTTGTGTAGTTATGGGTGGTATTTGAGGTGTAGTGATTGTATTGACAACTTTGTCAGTGCCAGGTAGACTGGCTTGCGAGGGAGAAAACATTCACTCTAGGTTCTTAATGTAATTGCATCTCTCACAAATTGTGTTCCTAGGTGGTAGTAGTATATGGTTGTCCGTGTACATGAGGCAGTTGCTATACTTCCTCTGGATGTCCATATCAACCAGGCTGGCAGGAGAAATAATAGGAAATTGTCCATCCATATCTGCCAGTTTTCCATGGCCTCTCTCCCTCAGATTCTAAGGGGTAGACCTAAAGCCTGAGTGCTTAAACCAAAACTAAGAGGCTTAGAATAACACTTACAATTTAAACAGCCTAAAAACAAGCAGAAATAAATGCAGCAGAAAAGATGCAATTGAACACTTTAGAGAACAAGTAGCAGAAAAAGCAAAATGTGAGGTAATAGATTAGGACGAGGTAACACAACTACAGTAAAAGCAGCTGAATAAAGTGTTTTTTTTTAGTAAAGTTGAAAGGAAGAAAGGAGGAACAGAAAATAATTCAAGTTTAAGAAACTCTCTCTCTCTCTCTCTCTCTCTATATATATATATATATATATATATATATATATATATATATATATATCACTCATTGGCTAAAGAACAACTCAAAAACTCGTAGTACTCTCAATAAAAGACCCAGAGAAAAAAACATTCCATTAACGAAAATACTCTAAACCAGAAACAAAAACATGAGAAACTGATTTTTTGCATGGGCACGCTCTCCCCCCATCACCACACACTTACTTGCATACCCTTTGCTGCTTATATCTACCAACTTTGACATAACACAACAGTTGAAAAATGGCATAACTGTATTGCACATACGTGCTTAGGTAACTACTAGGCTACATGCCTCTGTGGGCCATTTTAACTCTAATTTCCCTTCCAAAAGTGTGAATCAAACTCTGCACTTTGTGTTTATAAGGGAAACGCCTTGCCCATTATACTAGATGCTTCTATCATCACTCCTCAACAACTCAAAACTATTGCCAGCATTCATTCTACATGACAGTAACCAGCTTTACATAAATGCGAGAAATGTCGACTTTGCCCATACAGAATGAATATTGATGGCCATACCTCCTAACTGTACCAAATTGTTCAGTTTTTACTGAACTTTGGGCTCCAAATAATGGAGTGCCATGATTCCTGAGTGGCAGCCCTTAATTTCCAAATTTCCCGGCTTTTTTATTTTAATTTTTTCCCCAGCTTTGTGAGCTGATGTCATCACATGCACGATGATGACAGCTCTGTGAAATAGCCAGCCAGCCTGTTGGAATTGAGCTAGCTCAATAATGTGCATCCATTTCTGGCTGCGAGGAAATGGTTCTGAGAATAGAACAAGCCACGAGGGTGTTTGTAAAGCTAGAAGTATTTATTATGCTGCCTGTGAGGGAATGGTGGTTCCGAGAACG
>NC_056748.1:98218579-98236079 GCF_019279795.1 Protopterus annectens
TGAATAAAGCAGATTTTGAACTGTAAGTGTGTCTTGGCCAGCGTGTAAGCCACTGTGGCGTGTTTCTGCTGGTTTACTGCGGCCCCACCCTGAGAAACAGAAAGGAAAAGGCAACAGAATGTAGCACTGGAGTTAGCAGGGAGTACTGCTTAGACTGTAGGTGAAAACAATTAGATGCAGGCAATTACAGGCGGAATACTGAGGCCGGCGGCACTTAAAACACTGCAAACAGCAGTGTAGAGATATTTCTCTCAAGAGACGCTGCAAGACAGGAGTTAAGTTATCAGAGGTGAAACTGAAAAGCTGAACTCCAGGGCAGAAATGTTAAGGGGCTGCCATAGCTGTCATAATGAGACATAAATGACTTGCTGAGGTGGTGACAATGCAGATGGTGCCAGAGCGACATGATGAGGAGACGGAGAAATACAGAGCCCAGGGTCACCTACCACGGGGTTTACATGAGCTGGAGATAGTAGAGCTATAGAGTGGACAGAGAGACCTCCTGCGGCAAATGGTGGAGCTGTAATGCAGGCTACGCCTCACACAGAACCAACAGAGGAACCCATCCCAGGTGGAAACGGTGTGGCAGCTGGGAGAAATACTAGCAACAGGTACCAGAGACCAGCTGGCGATATGATGGGGATATGCAGGCATGGTTTCCGGTGCTGCAGTTCCTGGATGCCATGTCCTTTATGTCGGTAATCATGTGCTTTAATGCCCGTGAGGTATTGGCCAGCTTATCGTCTCTTCCATGATAAGCGAATACTACAGAGGTGCCACTGGGTGCCGCAGACTGCTTTTCGCATCAAAGCACCAGCGGAAGTTGGGGCCTACGCAGCCGCAGGCCCTCATGGCTGCGGGTCATTATTGTGATGCCCAGGCGCAGCCGTAGATGTGTGCGGCTGTCCTGGGAATACCATGATTCCCACATCTGGCATTGGCGCGCCTTCTTGCCAGACATTTGCACTTAATGGGGATATCCCACCAGACAGTGGGGTGCAGGATATGCACTGGGCGTGGCTGATGATACCCATCAATGCGCACCTGAACAGAGCATGCATAATGGGGCACGCACAAACCGTGTGTAATGGCGTGTTTGGGCTGCTCAGTCCGCGGTTCGGTGTCTGGACACATCTGGTGGAGCCTGCGAGTACACACCAACTACATGTGCGGTATGGCGGTATGTGCTATGCTACATATTGATATGCAGCAACTGCAACAGGATATAGGGCTGAATGACAGCCCCCACCATCATAAGGCCACCACAGGCTGGCGTGGGAGGAGAACAGCATTTTGTTGGCAGAGGGCGTTTTAGTATGCTGGCTTTGGCAAAGAGGCAGCATGGCACATACATTGGCTCAGTAGAACCTTGGGAATGATACCCCTCTCCGACTCTACATATAGTAACAGGGATGCCTAATTAATGTGACACAACCACGCTCACAAACATGTACAGGGAAGTGTAATATGTGTGCATCCGACAAGAGGCGGCACGGCTGCACAGGCATGAATGCAATGTATTAAGTAATGTAACCTGTATGCACCCTGAGGACCGAAATGCAACATCTGCCTCAACGAAGTAGCATGCACAACAAGGACGAGATGATGAAGTGCAACAATTGCGAAGTAATGCAGGTAGCAGGCAAAGGGGCCGAACTGTGTGCCAGTCTGGGATGACATGCTGAGCATAGGCATGATGCACCACCTGCCAGGACTGGCATGCCCTATCAGTGCAGGGCGTGGACCTGCAGGCTGTCATGCAGTGTGCCCCTGAATAGGAAGGCGCCCTATCTCCATAGACAGAAGGGAGTAGAAGCAGATGAGGGATAAGGTCAAACACCAAGATGCATGCAGACTAAGCCCACCCCGGCGGAGAATGTTGAAATGGCTTTGTGCTGTAACAGAATGCTGAGGCAAGGCTCCTGGCAGCACCCTAACACCACCGGGTTTTTCATGCACGTGCTGTACATCCTCCAGCACTTGGAACAAGCTACAAAGGAGGCGACCAGCAAAAGAATTGTCAAGGATAACCACACCCACATGTTGAACACCACCTGCAAAGCATGGATGGCCATTGCCAGTGGCAGGTGGCTTTGGCTTAGCCCACCAGTGTATGGCTGCTACAGGAGTACTGGCCCAGCACTTCCAGGAACTGCATCGGCCCATGCTGGAGGCCATGAATATAAGTCACCGAAGCCACATTATTTTGGGTGACTGCAAATGCCAGACACATAGACTGGGGCATGCTTGCTTCTGGCAGAGGTGTAGGACAAAGGTCATTGAATCCACACAAACCAAAAGGCCCAGGAACAGCGTAGCACACCCGCAGGGGGCAAGCATACTGGATGTGATAATCAGCAACATGGAGTGCGGGATGTCAAGATGAGAGTGTATTGCACACTGGTGACACCAGACCATATAATGCTGGATATACAAATCCGGTACGGTCTGTGGGAAATCCTGATGGAAAACATGTGCTAAGCATTATTTTTCCAGGAAATGGTGGCTGGAAATATGAAAGGTCCGATGCGATTTTAAATGGGCCGCCTCAGAACCTGCAAGACAGCCACTCCATGAACACGCCAGAGATGCTTGGATTATGCAGTCCCAAATTAAAACAAGACACAGTGCCTAAATCTGTGGTGGACACCCGTATAACAAAACAATGCAAAGAGAAAGAGGAAGCTGCATGATAGAGCAAGGCATGAACGGCATGTTGCAGATCAGTAGTAGCTATAAATGTCCACACATGCAGTCCAGTAGGCCAGGCACAACAAGTGGAATCTGTGAATCCTGGGGCATGCCTGCTTTAAGGTACACAGACAACCCATAGCTCACTTGAAATACAAATATATGTGAGAGAGATGCAACCATCCATCCAAACCGGAAGAGCTCCTAGCTGGTACCCCAAAACAAGTCAGTGGGAGAGGTAACCACACACCACAAACACATACCCACATAGACCTGCCACAACTGCAAACCAAACACATAAACACGGAAATTACATTCGGGCAGAAATCACACACACAGCACACCCAAGCAGAGGCCAATGAAACAGACTGACTAGAACAGCCTCCAAACATAGCACATGCAACACCTGCTTTAAAGCTGGTGTGTGCCAAACAGTCACAGGCCAGAAGGAGAAACAACATGCCTGATGCGGGTTGTGGGTGACTCATAGTCAGGGCACTGCTGTCCACTTTGGCAGGGCTGACGGAAGGTACAGTAAGCTGCCTGTAGGCCGCCACAATAGCACCACATAACAGAAGCGTGAAGGTCACTCCAAGCAGGCGAAATGCGGTACGGGTCGCGGTCGTGCCGGTGGGCGGTAGAACCTTTCGAACTGCATGTAAAGGGCGCAGATGGGCTATCCGATTATTGCGATGGTGACGCTGACACTCACGTTTGCAGCAACCTGCGCACTTACCAGGAGCCAAATGCCACAGTAGAAACATGGAATGATCAGTCATAGCAAGTAGCACACTTACCGGGTGTCGGTCCGGGGATCCAATGTCTGTCGGGTTACGGGTCGTAGCGATACGAAGCCATGCAGCTGCCCTTGGGATGGCCTGCGCCCGTGCCCTGAAGTACAGACGGTGGTGCGGGCGCGCACCTCCACAGCCTTTTGTAGGCAAGGCTGAAAGACGACCCACCACCGAGAAAACATAAGTGGGAAGAGCGCGGGGAAACTGCTGCTGACCGATGCCGGATGTGTACACCTGACGCTTCCGGGGGCATCCCCAGAATAGAGAACATCGATGTCTGTGCAGTGACAGAAACCTGCTGCAAGGCTCCTGACGGCACCTTTTCCAGGTTATACCATGTACCATGGCCCCAAAACCTGGAGACGCCACATAAAAGGGGGTGAAGCCATAGGCACAGACACCCATACGTCCAGGTAACTGACAATGCACAAGGCAGTGGGTTCAGTCAGTCAATATCTGAAATCCTGGATGTGGTGAAGCGTGGTGCCACATAGGTGGTAAACCGTTATGTTGTGGAAGGGTAACCAGGGACCAGGGACACAAGTGAATTATTAACCTGTTGGCAGGCGCACATTGCCAGTACTGGCTAGGAAGACTGTCTACATGTGACACTGTATTAGGAAAGGAGTCACATCTGGCAACAGGGCCACTGTGCCCTATACTTTATCCCAATCACACCCTTAATCCCGTGCAATGCCTCATAGGATCTACCTTACCTGACACCTGCAGCAGTTAGGAGACTGCAAAAGGTACCTCCCACCAGAGGATAAGAGTATGCATACATATATGTCATATGCTGCTAGGCTGTAGACACCCCGGCTGACTCCGGTAGCAGACTGCCCACACAGAGGCATTTGCGCCTGTTGTAAGAGCCATGCCTGGGAGTAATGGACATGGTCCACCCCAGACAACACATATCCATTGGAGCTGCGGTAGAGATGTCAACCCCAACACATAATGAAATAGGATGTGCGGTTAGGGACTGGTCGCAATCCAGAGGCTCCACACACCCTGGACAGAATCACCCCATGACCCAGGCGAGGCCCCTCCGCTGACACTGTTCAGGCAGAATCTGCCAAGTGGATGGATGATTGCAGAGTTACAGTGGGGGTCGCCTTCACTGTGTCATGTCCAGACAGAGGCACAGCTAAGCAAATAATACATGGCCATAATATCCAGATAGCAAGGGGGTCTCAAGCCACACACCTCTGGCTAGCCTAACAAATGCCAGGGTGGATAGCCCCTGAAGTAGCGAACCTATGAACCTGGCAAAAGATACAAATTGTACAGGACGCTGAAGGATAATCCCCAGGCTTACACAACTGATGGTAGGAGCCATGTTGTGAATTCACGAATATGGACTGAATGCACAGCCTACCACAAACACACCTGTACCAGCAGCCCAGGCAGGAGTGCAATTGACACACCCCCATGTATGCAGAATATCTATCAGCAGACTGCAGCCCCTGACTTATAGCAGATGCTGAGGTAACAGACAACATCTCCAAAGCAAACACAGCCGCTTGTGGTAGCGAGATGGCGACCTGGGGCATTAGTGCAACATGGGTCAGAATAGATGGAATGCACACCACACTACTGCTCAGTAATCAGCCCATTACCACAGAATATGTACCCAAGAGCAGTGTGCAACAACAGTGGTCCTTCTCAACAAAGGAATGTTGCCTGAATGGATACTGAACATTTTCCCCAGAATCCTGAGAAGCCCAGGGTGCAGCTATGGAAAGGGCAGCATGTACCACAGAAATATGGATGTTAGGGGACCCTACTGACACGGACCAACAGTGTGGCCTCCTCAGGAGTGCAGATCCTGCCTAACCATGTTGGACTCAATTAGAGCAGTGGTGGAGTCATTGTTGAGGGCAATGTGCTTCACACGGTATATCTATGGACCTTGCAAAGCGTCTATACAATACCCTACATGTTCAGTATAGATAGGCTCACCAGTGTAAATATAAACCACATGTGATAGAGGTTTACCAAGCTGAGCTGGAACAGACAGACATGGTCAAGACATGCTTCAGCCATGTCAGACTACAAACAGATATAACTGGCATCCCACAAGGCTTGGACTAGTATCTCCCTCGTCTGGTATATATGTCCCATAGGTACAGGCAAACGCTGGAGGACAGCCTAACATGTTTGCAACAGAGACTAAACTGCTCACCACATATGATCCACCAGCTGTACATGCATCTAAAGGGCCACATACAAACAGACAACTGGTGCCATAGCCTATGCCTCAGCAAGCTAAGTGCAAATGTGTAGTCCAACTTTGATGGATATACAGTAAGTGCCACCAATTACCATAGGTGTTAACATTATGTGATTTAACATGTGGCCCAGGGGGCCACAGGGACACAGGGTGATAGATATCTGCACTGGACAAACATGTGCTGTAGTGTTTACAGAAACATACCATATACCCACCTAATCATGAAGGATGTCAGATCTACATAAGGGGAGGTCATTGTGGCTCTGCAGTCCTCCTGCATCAGTGGCACAATCGACTTCATGCCCACATGGATTATTGCCTCAGCAGACACCTCCATCAACTGTAAAAGTCCCCAACAGTACCTCATCAGGAATATAAATCCCAGCTACACATGCCATGTGGTGCCTGTGTTGCTGGCATCAGTAAAAATGCTGCACATAGTACACAATCGGGCTGGCGGTGACTATGCACATGACAGACCTGAACCCCACTTTTGAAGCTTACAGCAGGACAGGCTGTGCTGTGTGATCCATAACACAGAAGCCACCCCACCTGTGGGTGAACCCTCCAGCACGGGGCTACCCCTTAGAGTCACTTGCCAATCTTCCTCGGCAAAGGAATCCTGATGGAGTGGGCCGGGGAATCATTGAGTTTATCCTGGAGGCCTCACTGTCATGTCACCGGTGGGCAGGCATTAGCCACCAACCATGACATTGAATGCATAGCAAACTCTATACAATGTGTGTTGAGGGACTTGACACACTCTCCAACTGCATTAGCCATGGACTAGGGCACATAAGCTAGTGTTTGCAATTGTACACCTATATTTGGCCGGGTTTTTAACAATGTTGGGCAAGCCTGGTGTAAATGGTGCATATCTGAGGCAGAATACGGCACTTGGTCAGATGTACACAACTGGCTAACCAGGCTGGCTGTGCCCCCGTCAAAATGTAAAACAGTGATAGCAGTAGGCAGGGTTACTGTCCACCACAGTCAAAAGTACTGCCAGTACACTATACCATTACTTACATTTAGGTGGTGGCAGAAAGGATGGTAGGCATTTCATGCAAAGTATACACTTGGCTTTTGCAGGCACAGTACCAATCCTGTTGTGTTCACACACAAAGAAACAGTTATTACAGTAACTACACAACATGACACACAACCCACTGGCCATGAGCGGGGTAGAGTAGTTTGTGAAGTTCATACAAATGTGGTGGGCTGCAGAGAGTCCAACATATGGAATGCTCACACCAGGGCATGCTCACACACTTTGACAGCACCGGCTGGAGCGTAGACACAGGCATGCTCACACACTTAGTTTGTAGAAGATCACACACATCCACAAATGTGGTGGTCTGCAGAGTCAACATATGGAATAATCACACTGGAGTATGCTCACACACTTTGACAACATGCCATGGGAAGGCACACAGACTGGGCATGCTCACACTTTCAGTCCAAACCTTTGGTTAGCAGGTACAGGACACATATCTGGTATTATGTGTTTATGCCAGGAACCAACCACATTACAGCAGTCTGCCCAGTGCACACAATTTAAATGACTTCTGGGGTATATGTGATATAGTGGATCCCTCCCTTATGCCAAACAGTTTCCACAGGTAAGAGGTTGTTCATACCAACAGAATGCTATGGCAATAAAGATATGCAAACAGTCTATCAGCAGCTAAGTAATGTGCATTTGACATTAAACACCAATGGTGAGATAAACTTCGGTGTTTGCCTAGGGAATGACAGCTTAGCCATAGTGTGCTGGTGTCTACTTCCCCTGCTGGATGCGCTTCCCCTTTGCAGCGCAGATGATGTCAGCACCCTAGAAATTACAGCAGGAGAAATGAAACTTCCCAATGTAATCCGAATGAAACCATATCGTCCGTCTCGTGTCATGACATAGTTAGATAGGGGTTCAAAATCCTGCAAGTGCTCAGTGTTGTGTGTGTGTGGCTTATTGTGTGTGTGTGTGTGTGTGTGTCGCGTGTGTCTGTCTGTGTGAGGTTTGTGTAGAAAGTTTATTGAAGTATGCTTTGACATGAAAGACACTCCGGGGATACATTCCTTTGCTAAGCACTGCTGTTATTAAGCACCCTATAAGTAGAGCAGGAGAAAGGAAACCTTACTCCCAGTAATCTGTGAATAGCGGCGGCTCTGCTAATAGTCCGTCTCAAGTGTCATAACATAATAGGTAGGGTTTGATTCCTGTGAATGGCAAGTGTGTGTGTTTGTCTGGGGGGGTTGTGGGGAAACCCTTTTGGAAACAGGTGAACGACTACGGATGCCCTCCCGCACATAAGCACTGGTGTAAGCACCCACATGAATAGAGAGCAGGAGAAAGAAACCTCCCAGTAATGGGAATGGCAGCTCTGCTAAATATGCGTCCGTCAAGTATAACCAACACATAATAATTGGGGTTTGATTCCTGGCAGTGGCAGAATGGTAGATTTGTCTGAGAGTTGTGTGGGGAAATATGCCTTTTAAGGCTGAGCAGGGCTACAGGCCTCACTTTTCAAGCACTGCTGGTATGGCACTATAAACAGAACTGGGAGAGCACCAAATAGATGGCGCTCTGCTAATCGTCCGTCTCAGTGTCATAACATAACTAGTGGGGTTTGATTCCTGTGAATGGCAAATTGGTAATAGCGTTTGTCTGAGGGTTAGTGTGTGAGAATGTCCCTTTTGGAAACTGGGTGAACAGACTACAGGATGCCCCTCCTTTGCTAAACACTGCTGATGTGGCACCCTCTAAAATGAAACAGGAGAAAGGAAACCTCCAGTAATCTGGAATGGCATGGCATGCTGTCGTCGTCTCGGTGTATGGCTGCCAACTTTAGGTAGGGTTTGGATTCCTGTGAATGGCAAAGTGTGTGTCTATACAGGGGTTAGTGTGTTGGAAATGCCAGCACGGCAAATAGGATAGGACACTGGGATGCTTAATTTCACTACAAACATGATGATGTCACGGCACTCTGCCAGTATGGCAGGAAGAGAAAGCCCCATTGGCCTGAAATAGTGCTCAGCCAATCAGCAGCAGTCCGTGGGGTTTGGGTCGACACAGGTGGCAGTGTGTTTTGTGGGGATGCAGTGGCCAGGGGACAATGCGTCACTTTGGTGACAGGTGGGGCAGACTGGGATCAGGTTCCCCTTCACACACTGTTCCAACAGGCGGCTGTCTGGCTGGTGTCTGTTGCTTCATGCCCTTGGAAGATGCTTTATGGCTGGGAATTAAATTCATGGTGTCCCAGTTGCAGTGTCTGCGTCTTTAGGACATGGAATCCTCAAGAGTGTTAGCCTGTACCTCAATAAATATCATACTTAACGAAGGAGGATTCGGGACTGAGCTACGGGACATCCTGTAACTCATGCAGGGTCTGGCATGACCGGCAGTGTGACCATGGTGATTCTGTTCTTGAGCCCACTGTGCAAATCGTCCCAGTGACATGGGAAACCTGTTAGCTCCATTGAGAGCTTCCTAAGAATGCCAGTGGTATTGTTTGAAAGTTTAGGGTCAGGTGAGCACCTTCCCACCAAAGTGGCCAGGCAGCAAAGAAATCGGCAGGGTTGCACCATTTGTGCTGAGCAGTAACTCCCTCGGCCCTGAACCAGGCATCACCATTTGCTGCACACATAGCCAATCAAACACAGGGATGTTTTGGGTGGCCATCTTGGGTTTTGGGCATCCAGGTTGGGCAACGTGCTCTTGCGTATGCTATATGTGAAATACCTAGGGTGGGTTTTGCATGTGAGCCTACCTAACATAAGGCACTATCGGGAGGCAGCAGAGCACCAATATCTGATGAAACCAGAGGTGGCAGGTGCAGGCTGTCCCTAACAAAAGCTCAGGTCTTCAACAGTGGTGGAATATTGTAGAAATTGTGGGTATATGGCTACTTTAGCAGTAGCATATATGAAAGCTGCTCACGTGGACACAGCATGAGGCAGGGTCTGTCTGCTGTGTGCAGTGGCTCGCACATGTGACAAAGGGTCGAAGCAGGTAACAGCTTCAGTGGGACATAGCCCGCCCACATACAGGTAGGCTACAGGGTAACACAAGGTCCACAGAGCACATAACTATGCATTGCAGGTGTGATCTCGAGCCATTCCAGGGTAATTGCAAAAGCAAACATGCATGCAAACAAAAGGTACAGTGAACAGTGCTCATGCTTAGATCCATTGTACAACAAACAAGCTGTACAGGTTCCATGAGGTAACGCACGCCATGCAGAGTATGCATATTACATGGAAATACTGGTCAGATAGCCAGGTCCAGTCTCAGTACACAAGGATATGCGGAACATGCATGTACTGTCAGGATGTACAATAACACGGATGCAAACCCATGACGCGCCGCAGTGTCCTGTCAAATAACAGACCTACCGATCCTTCTCTCAGTGGTGCCATGTGAAGTAGGGATATGCTCCCTGGCACCACCACCACGGTATCCCTGACATATGGGGACTCTCCCTCCCGTGACAGTTCGTTGTATTGTTGGTGCTGTCTAGCATGGTATGAGTGTGCATGCAGTGCTAGTGTGCACCTGTGTACCAGTTGTGTAGTTCTGCACTCAACTTCTCATGCGTTGCGAAAGAGTCTGAATTAATAGCCAACATGCACTTGCAATTTGCATCCATCAAATTGTGTATTGCTACATTCATTACCCATCCCTGTGCTACCTGTAATATGTAGGCCTGTGACATCGTACCACTAATTATGCCAGCATGTGCAGATGATACACTATGGTACTTACCGCGCCAGGTGTAGACAACAGGTTGCGACAATCACGCAAATACTGCATCAGGCATGCTGTGATATACCCACAATTAAATCAGCACACAGTACTGTTCAAAACATGATACTATTTACTGCATCTATGTGGTCACCCTGTGCATCAGTAACATGTTAACCTGTACCTGCACGGATTTATTTACGGGCTGGGAGGTGGCACAGTTTCATCATATGCACAGGGTGAACTTGGTATGCCTGGGTCAATACCATACCACCAATTGACATACATATGTGGCGTAATGTGTTGGTGAGGGACAGCGAAGGTGGGGCAGTGTTGATGCGGTATGCGTGTATGGTAGCCTGAGTGTTCATGTGTATGGATGCACACAGTTTCCACCTCATGGCTGCCATATACTGGTGTTTGTGGACAATACAGACTGTACCTGCCAGGTCATACAGATAAATACCACAGCCCGCGGGCGTACCTGTGCGCGGGGGTCTTCGAGGGCCGTATCGGTACCAACCCAGACTGGGTACTGTCATCGAAGCGGTGTTGGCTGGCTGGACTGGGCCCACCATCGACCCTGGCCAGAAGAACCCACGTGCGTGGTCTCCTGGGCGGTCTGATGACAACACAGACCAGCATTGCTGGGGCTGCTTTTAACTGTACCTGAGAGGCGGCCCTGTTGTAGATCCATGCCGACTGCCAGCTGCTGCTGTTGCTGGCATACGGCCACGTCGACGATGCAACCGCCCACTATCACCCACAATGGCCGGACATGCGGTTGGGGCGTTAACCAAGCCATATTACACAGCGTCTGTCCTACGGCGTGGTGGAAATCACCGGATGAAGTGACGCCAATGTCGCATACCCGTCGGTCATGGCTGTCGCGACATGCTGTCATGCGCTCTCGCCATAATGCAATTATGCCGTTCATAAATTGACTGTGCCGCTGACAGTCGAAACGCTGAGGTTGTAAGTCCTCTGTGGGCCTTTATTGCGATCTGCCAGGGCGAATGCAGCTATGGATCTCCCCACGAGAACCCTGGACATCTGTCGTGGCAGAACCATCTCTGGGCCATGCCCATGGCTGCTGTGTGGTATAATGCGCGGAATACCACATTACCCTGGTCAATGCCACTGTGGCGCGCCATCGCACAGGACAGTGGTGACAAAGGGGTATTAGCGGATGCTGTAGCATGGATGGTGTCGACAGCTGTGTGCTAATCGGTGGCGACCAATGGCGGACCCTGGCATACCGTCCTGTGCCACTACACCAATGTCATCATTAGCGATTACGGCTTTGAAACTCAGGTTTACACTTGGAATTAACGGGCGACAACGGGGCAATGGGAGGAAGCAGAAACACAGTTTACGGTAATCTTCACTGCGGTACGTACCGCGTGCTGCGTGCAGTATGTGCACAGGTGCCTGTAGGTGCCTGAGTGCCACATGCACACACATGCAGTACGCACCTACATACTTTAGTGCGCATGCACCGCGACACCGCGATGCTACGTGCGAATTTTATGCACACATATGCAATACCGCATATGCCTTACACTTGCACTTACGCACTTGCACTTGCACCTTGCACCGCATGCACCACTTGCGCATTTTGCGTGCCGTGCACGAATTTTCTATCTGCAATACACCGTACATGCGCGCATGCGCCTTTTTATGCAGCACCTTTTTACTTGCACACTTGCGCATGCGTACACAGTTTCACACCGTTGGGCAGTACTCCAAGTGTAGGCATTTGTTTTGAGCACAGACTTTTTACATGCATACAAGGGAACGCAAGTGTGCCAAAGGTACTATTACTACCAACATCTTTACAGGTAAAGTAAATAGACACTGCAGCATGGATAGGCTGCTGTCATTGATACGGGTCAGACAGGAGAAAACTAATGTTAGTGGGCACAACTGTGCCAATATTACTGAGTATGATACAGGTCAGAATTATACAGTCGCTTCGAGGTCTGCAGCTAATATTGGATCCTCACGCGCATTATATACTATGGTTTTACAAACCAGCGAGACACCGCATGCGTTGCTTACCGGTATTTTACGCAGCGATCAGCTACACATGTGACGCCATTACCTGCGGGTTCGGTATCCTGCCGCTGCTCAGCTCATCGGCGCATGTCTGCACTGCTGTTGGCGTTGGATGAACCACTACTTTCCGGAGCAGTCCTCCAGTCTGGTGAGTGGGGATGTGGCACCCCACCACCTGAAGGCCTGTTGCCGGATATCTGGCCTTGCGTGGCGGACATGTCGTCCGTGCTGCGGTGATGTGTTTCTCATATGTCCTGTGCCGCATGCCTATATCATTTACCGGCCGGACGGGGTGCCACAGTGCAACCTCACCTGCTGATTCTGGCTGGTGCGGAAAGAGTGTTGCATAGTCCGCACCAGGCTCTGGTGTATCTCCTCATCCTCAGCCCGCGAATTAGGTTGCATGTCTTAGGTGGGCCATGTACCTGGGAATAAAGATAACATGGTATCAAAGCAATCTATGTTGGCAGACCTTGGCACACATACTACACATGCTACTTGACTGTCATGATACCACATATCACACATATGTGGCAGCTGTCTGTCTATTGGTGGATACACATGTAGATATGGCCAGGTACATCAGTGCTCGATAGCAACTGTTGGCGCAATTACCTGCCAGGCTCATGCGACATACTACTGGACACCAGCGGTCAGGCACCAATTCAGGGGTGGAATTTTCTCGCAATGTGTTTGTCATACGGTACTGCTTATTACATCGGCGACTACTGTGGTAAACAGCACCCTGCTTGCCCTGGATGTATATCCACCTCCTGCCAGCACAGATGGCTACAGTGCACAACATTACAGATACAGGCGGTACACTTTGCTTAACACTGATATGGTATCATACAGCCACTGGGCCAGTGTCAGGGCAGCACGTACTGACCCGTGCTTTCTGCAGAACATCTCCAAGACCGCTGCTCGGCGGCTACATATATGTCAGGACACTGTCCACAAAGGACAACATCCTGTCCGGTGACCCAACACCTGCCAGTTAATATGGCCCGTGATGTAAGCTACTACAAGACAGAACGCCAAATTCTCTGAGAGGAGGTATGTCTGAGCCTTTTTGAGTAAGGATCTATTTCCCATCACTGACTACATGGGCAATGTTGGAGTGGAATGGCGTGATACTGCAGATGATAGAGGCCTACCTGACCTATTTGAGCCGCAGTTAAGAACCATCCTCTATGCCCATGGGTAGTACACTACATATTTCACCTACACCACAGCTAGGCGACATTGTGGCGGACAGGGTCAGTGCAGGTGTCACCCATCCCTCTCCTGTATTAGAGCATGGTTATCCCTGCTGACTGCAACATAAAGGTCATCACAGTTATCCGGGTGGGGAACGCCCACAGGTGAGCACGAATGCGGACCTGCTGGTATCCACGATTTGCGTAGCACATACCCTCTGACGAGCTAAACGCATATAGGGGGTGCTATGTTACCACTACGCCGGCCACGGGTGCGCGCGCAGCTTACTGAAACACCAGCACCGTGGTTTTACACCATGCAGGCACCTCACCATACCAATACAATACACAGCACAATACATGACATTTAACTGACACAATACTATACAATGCTAATGCCCGATGTCTACAGCGGCGTGCTGTTCCTGCTAACCTGACGGGTGGCGAAGCACATGTGGTGTGTTGATGCCTGCTGCCGTCACACAGTTACCGGGGGCGACACATATGGCGCATAATACCTATCTGGTGAGCATGCAGCAGGGGTATGTGTGACTTGCGTATTATGGGGTCACCGCATCGTAACACTTGTGGTTTGTTGCAGGGTGTGTCCTACATCTGTGAGTGGCGATGAACATTTTTCGCTGGCGCTGAAATTTGCGGTGGCGCAGGCATTTTGGCAGACAAGGCTGATAGGTTGTGGATGAGGTGGCGGTGAATTTTAACCGCAATGGACATCTGTCATGATTGTGACCTCCATATGGCGCATCCACCAGGGGTGGTAACCGCAATAGAGTAAGGCATATGTACTCTGTGGTGTTGACGATCATAATGCGGCCGGTACTTTCATGAACGGTGCATTGTCACCGTGTGTTGTACACTGTGTCCTTCTACATATCTGTTGCTGTCGTGTGAGGTCCATACCATGGCATACATTACGTGCTGTGGGGAATTACCGACTGCGCCATACCTGACTGACCATGTGCGGTTTTGCCACCATGTGCAGCCTTCCGGGATAATTATTGCCACTGGCGAGCTATCATTAGGGCCACTATTGGCCGCACATGTCGACCACAGAGCACTGACATACGGTGGTGGGCGGACCTCATTATATGGTGGTACCGCAGTAGGTGATCTGGACTGGTACGAATACTCCGGATGTGACACTGGTGTTCACTCCATTGCTTTATCACCGGGCATAGTTACCCAATACATCTGTACACGTAATGCCTCACTCAGCTCTGTATACATCTCTCTCCTCTCTCTCCGCCACGCCATATCTATGTACAGTAAGATATGTCTATATGAACATTTCCCTTTCCTTACGCGCATGTATTATTATACATTTGCACATATATATATATTGATGTACCTTATTCTGCTGTAGATGTGACAGAGGGGGTGTATGAAGGCGACAGGGCAGGCTGTGTTGCAGATGGCATATACAATCATACCTGTAGGTGGTCCGATCAGTCTGTCTGTATGTATGGCAATACACATATATCTATGCATGTACATTGCATTAGCGAATAATGTCGCTACAATATTCTATCAGCATCTGTCTATGTAGTCCTACATCTCTAGCGGCATGTATACATGTACAGCATATCATATGTATATATATATACATATAAGATATAACCACATACATGTGGTGACATAACTACATAGCCATATGGCTGGACAGGTATGTCAGCATATATGTCTACCTTACTGTATACACACGCCAACATACTGCTAAAACATACATAGCTGTGTAATCTAGTACATGGCAGTACAACCTACAATCCAAGCGACGCGCATATGTGCACATAGATGCTCACACATACAACTGTATGTACAGCCTTCACTGATATTGGTGCAGCATATCCCCTGCCGCATTACACATCTTCGCCATATGGATGATACAGCCCAATAACTTACATGGAGGGTTCACAGTATATACACCTTGATAGTCTTTGCTTTACAGTACCTGTGTTTGTCTGGCTGTGTCGTCATCTTTCTCTGCATCTGCTGCTCCGATTCACCGTTGCAGCTTCCAGGGCGGCTGTTGCTGGGCATTGCTGTCTGTCTGCTTGGTGCAGTCTAGTTCTGGGTGTGGTTCCTCCTCTCTCTCTCTTTCCTCTCTCTCTCTCTCTCTCTCTGTCCTACTCTGTCTCTCGCAATACCATCTGTCTCTCTTCTCTCCAGGTGCAATGTAATTGTGCATGCGTGGACATGGAATACAGCATGCTTTTGTAGGTATGCTGCATATGCCCATGCTTGATGGCCTCTGCACCCAGTTGTTAGCCAGCATTTTGCCAAATTGCGTAAACTGTTGTGCACTGATTGCAGTTCTCCACTTTAGCGTTTCAGAACTGTGCTATAAAGGGTGTATGAAATAGAGTAGCCCTTTCAGAATGTTAATGTAGGGACCATGCTGTTATGCTGTGGACAACATTCTGTGAGTGTAAGGGTTGGTATAATTTTGCTCGGTGGGTTGGCCGGGTTAACATTCCTCCATTCATTTCTCCAGTTTCTGTACCTGACTGGCCGTAATGTACTAACGCTTCCTACTATTATTTACGATGTGTGCGTGTGTGTGTGTGCTTTCCGCTTTCTTTTGCTTTGCGCACTCTGTTACTCGTCTTCAATGGTGCCCTTCACTGTCAGTACTGGTGTGCCTGCTAGGTGTCTTGACTTCAGCGTGGCTGCTGCTGTAGCTTTCCTATTTCCATGTACATTCACACCCTGGAATGCTTGCTATATCTGCTGGGGGTATTTACAGCATGCAGTGTGGTCTGGCTTGTGGTATGGGCCTTGACATCTAAAGTAGCATATGTGGGTATGCTTGCTGAGCAGGCTGAAGGCTTTCGGATTACCAGTTATGTATATGGAATGGTATATCAGTGGGAGTGCAGCTAATATGTCTGGTATGCTGCAGACATTATTGGGTTAGCAGGCATGGTATTACTACCTTTTTCTGCCATCTTGGTAGATACTTTCTGGACCCTATAGTTGCATTTGCGTAAGCATTTTTCTTCTGCCCTACTGTTTGTACATTTCCGTGGGGTCTGTGGGGCATCCTGTAAGACATTCACTGTTGCTGTCTAGGTTCTTAACTATTCGAAATATGGTGGTGTTGAGGCCCGTCGTAGTAATACCAGATATTTGCAGGCTGTCCACATGTCTGCCTCATAATTTGGTCATTATCTCGCTTTTGCTTTATCTGGCGGAGTCAGTCTGGGCTCAAGTCAGAATATGGTGACAAACATTTCAAAGTTCAGACTACATACCCTTCAGAGCATCCACAAGGTGTAGACCCATATTACTTTCTGAACTGTGCATTTGTTGTAACTTCGTTTGCCAATGTGTGCCTGGTTTGGGCCTTTATACATATTGTATTGCCCAATTCGGATGTGTGAATTTCATAATAAGAGGTTGTGGGGTATGGGCGAGTGCCCTCCTACCCATGAGTATATTATTATGTCTTGCAAGGTGCTATGGTGACATTGTACCACTAGCTTCAACCAGCATGGCTGTTTCTGTTCACACACTACTATTATGGAAATCCACCAGTTTTGTTTGTGATTCTGCGTAATGTGCTGTGTACTTTACATCATATTCCCCTTTACATTCATTCCCTACTGTTAAATGATATATTTACTTTGGCACGATGTTTCTGGCAAGTCATGGCTTAGTGGTAAGACCTTTACAGACTATCAGTTGCCAAGGTCCTGGGTTCGGGACTCTGGTGGTTTTATTTTTCTTGAACTGGTCACGGGACCTGTCAATCCAAAGTGACTAA
>NC_056748.1:98243579-98281079 GCF_019279795.1 Protopterus annectens
CAAACAATTCTGGTCCTCCATAAACTCCATCCTCCACCCAGGTAAAGTCAGTACCCCTCCTCCTAACATCCCTCACTCCTCCGAAAATATTGCTACCTCATTCAGCACACACTACACACAAACCATACTATCACTAGCTAAAAACAGCTCCCCCTCCACTCCAACCACAACTTCAACTAGTAATCTCCCCACTGCCTTCTCTTTTTCTCCTGTACCTACCTCCAACATAAAAAAAATCTTAACTAAACTTAAGCCCTCCAGATTAGCAGCAGATAACCTCCCAAGTGAATACGTACAAATAGCAGCTGATGCTCTGGCATACCCAGTATCCATCTTGATTAACCGATCTCTGTCAGAAAGTTACGTTCCCACATTGTGGAAAGTATCACATATTAATCCCCTCCACAGAACTAACTAATTACCGCCCCATAGCTATTCTCTCTACACTCTCCAAAATACTAGAGAGATGCATACACTCTCAGGTCTCAGACTACCTCCTTACTAACAACCTCCTTTCCAATACTCAGCATGGTTTCTGACCAAACCATAGCACCACCACTGCTTAACTCTCTTTTACTAACACTATCCTTCAGCATAAAAACAATGGCTATCTCTCCTCTGCTACTTTCCTAGAGCTATCTAAAGCATTTGACATGGTCCCACACAAACAACTCATCTCTCTCCTCAGTAACCTATCCTTCTCTCAGTCAGTCACCAGCTGGTTTCAGAGTTACCTGTCTGACCACCAACAATCTGTTGTATGGCAGAATGACATATCTCCCCAACTACCTGTCTCCATAGGGTTCCCCCAAGGATCCATCCTTGGACCCCTACTATTCTCTGTTTTCACCAATAATCTAGCCTCTGCCACCAAACATGGCACACTCATACAATACGCAGATGACTCAACCATCATCTGCTCAGCCCAGTCCCTACCCAAACTGCAAAAAGTCACACAGGAAGCCTTTTCCTCTGTTGAAACTTGGTTATCCGATGCCCAATTAATACTCAACCCAAACAAAACTAAACTACTCATCTTCCAACCCACCAAACATACTCAAAACAACTCTCACTTTAACATCACAGCAAAAGACAACACCACTATATACCCAACTGAACACACCAAATCGCTAGGAGTGGAAATGGACAAACTAAAATTTGACATTCACATATCCATGACCATAAAAAAAGTCCACAAAAAACTAGGAGCATTATACAGAAATAAGCAACTTCTCACCAAAGCAGCAAAGATTTCAATAGCAAATTCCCACCTTATCTCCACCCTACTTTATGCCTTTCTAATATATACCAACCTACGGCAATGCGATCTAAACAAGCTAGAGACCTGCTACAACAAAATCGCCAAATTCGCCACAGGGGCATCCTACCATAGTCACCACTGTCTCTCACTTGCTGAACTGGGCTGGCTTGAGCTCCCTCACCTCCTTCAATGGTATCAACTCTCACTTGCCCACAAACTAGTAAACCATCCACTAAATGTTCCATCCCTCCAGAATCTACTCCAACCCTATCACACCACCAGACCACTAAGATCCAGCAACAAAAATCACTTGCAGATCACTAAAGCCAATAACTCTGCTGGTAAAGCACTATTCTCTTGCACCATAGCCAAATTATGGAATTCCCTCCCACCAACAATTACCTCCATACCATCATGCACCCACTTCAAAACTTTACTAAAAGCACACCTAAAAACATGCTGGCAATGCCCTTGCAACTCGCACTCTAATATCCCCCACCCCATCCAACTACTACCTTTCTTTCCACTCCACTAACTACCTTGATTATAGCAACCTCAGATGCTCATAAGCCTAATACTTATTATACAGCAGGAACTTCTTATTGTAACATTTGTTAATGTCTGTTATGTACTTCGCAGATAAAGATTCTAGTTGTCTACTGATGTACTATGTTTTTCATCTGTAAATATGTTTGTAATTAATTGCTATGTTAATCTAATTGTTAATCGCTATGTAATCCAGTGTAACTACTGTCTGTTTATTTTAACTGTGGAGCATTTCTCCCCGGGCCTCTGCTGAAAATGGACCTACGTCCAGTCGGACACTCCCGATCAACAAATGTAAATAAATAAATAGATAAATAAATTATATATATATATATATATATATATATATATTTATATATATATATATATATATATATATATATATAGGCCTATCTTTATCAAAAGCTCATTCGTTCGAAAAAGAAAAGTACAACCCCATTTACACAAAAGTGCACTTAAATGGAAGTGCACTTTTGCGAATACCGGTTTGCTGAACTGTTAATATAAACAAACAAATAAAACAGTACAAAGGCAAGTCCCCCTGCACCCTCCACACCCCAGCTACCTTATATATACTAACTCCAAGATTGCACTACAATGGGGAAACCGGTATAGGTTCATAGGTAGGTACTAGGCTATCGGCCCTAGGGCCCATACAAGCCTAGCCAAAAAATGTACCCTGACTTTCGCCACCCAAGAAAATTATTTTCCTGTCGAGCAGAGCCACAGAAGTGATCCCTGGGGTGAATTTCCCATTTCCCATCCAATCATCAACATTTTTCTTGAAGAGTGCTAATGAGGAGCTCTGTTTGACATAGATAGGTAGTCTGTTCCAGAGTATGGGAAGTCTCTGGGACATGAATCTATCTCTCCAGCATGTTCTGTTTATTGTGGTGACAAGGTTAAGGTCCCTAGAGCGTGTAGCTTGGAGGGATTGGGATTTCTTTAAGTGGAGCATGTCCAACAGCTCTGGGTTTGACATAGCTTTGTATGTTAGGCAGAGATCGCCCCTGAGTAGGTGATATGTGATGGAGTAAAGCTGTAGCTTTTTGAGACGGTCTGCATAGGGCATCTGTTTGAGGCCAGTAATCATCTTTGTGAGGTATTTCTGTGGTCTTTCCAGTTGTTGTAGATGTCTTGTGAGGTACATACCAAAAGGGGCGTTGTACTCAATAATGGGTCTAATGAGTGATGAGTAGA
Organism: Protopterus annectens; assembly: GCF_019279795.1. Classification (NCBI taxonomy): domain Eukaryota; kingdom Metazoa; phylum Chordata; order Ceratodontiformes; family Protopteridae; genus Protopterus; species Protopterus annectens. The sequence continues at coordinate 98,246,587 of NC_056748.1, forward strand.
GGGGAACAATGACATATTTTTTTCTGGGTGAGAATCCTTTTGTGATGAGATGAGCCACATAGAAGGATTTCCTGACCACTGTGGCGATGTGATTATCAAAGGAGAGACTACTGTCCACCTGTGTCCCAAGGTCTCTTATCTCATTTTCCGCATAAAGTAGACAACCAGCTATGTGGTAGTTCATGAGTACAGAGTTTTTACCAAAGGGGATGACAATACACTTTTTGGCATTGAGCTTCAGGCCATGGCTTTGACACCAGGTATATGTCTCAGTGAGGCCCTTTTTTAGTTTGTCCACATCGTTAGGAGTTTCGATTATGGCTCCTAGTTTGCAGTCATCTGCAAACTTTGTTAGCCAAAGACCTTCTGTGTTGGCCTGCACTTCAGAGAAGTAGATACCAAACAGGAGAGGACCCAGGACTGAACCCTGTGGTACTACCACTTGTCACTGGTCTGATGTCGGATTTGGAATCTGCTACTTTCACAGTGTGGGTTCTGTCCATGAGCCAGTTGGCAACCCATCTTGTGACATAGGATTTATACCTAGTTTAGTGAGCTTATCTATAATTCCAGAGTGGGGGATGGTGTTGAAAGCCTTGGTGAGATCTAGATAAGCTGTGTGAACCATTTTACCCTCATCTATGGCTTTGGTGACTGCTTCAAAGAAGTCAATCAGGTTTAGGAGACATGATCTGCCTTTTACAAATCCAAACTGAGTAGGGTCCAGAGTTTGGAGATTACCAATGTCTTTGTTTATGAGTTCCATGATGATACGTTCCATGGCCTTGCAGACCAGGCTCGTCAGGCTAATGGGGTGGTAGTTCCTGGGATCCATCGTGGCTCCCCCTTTGTGGAGTGGGATAACTGTCATGGTGCGTCATTCAGTGGGTACCAAGCCTGAGGTGAGGCTATGATTGAACATGGTGCTTAGGTAGGGTGCCAGTTCATTCTGTAGTTCGTGTAGAACGCAGCGTGGGATATTGTCAGGTCCCATGGATGCTGTGTTCTTGGCTTTGGAGAGTGTGTTTTTTACCTGTGCAGCCATGATTATAGGAACTTTGCATTCTTCCAGTATAGAGATGGGCCCTCTAGGGGGTGAGAGGGGGGGTAAAGTTAGCACTAAACCTATCTGCTAGGATGTTGGCAATATCAGTTGGTTCTGTATATTTAGTGCCATTATGCTATAACTCAGAGCAGATCTGAGTGTTCCCATTTAGATTCTTGACATAGCTATAGAATGCTTTGTGGTTGTCTTTAGAGTCAGTGGCAATTTTGTTTTCGTAACTAGCTTGGGAGGATTTTATGAGGGATCTCAGCTTCTTACTGAGGTTGACCAGGGAGTTCCTCCAGTCATGGGATTTTACTCTTTTTTGCAACAGTTTCTTTCTTCTGTTGTAGAGTTTGTTTATGGCAGAGGACCACCAGATTGGCTTCCTTTTTTTGGAGGATAACATCTTGGTTCTATTAGGGATAGCATGATCCATGCACTCGTGTAAGTGCTTATAAAGTGCATTTGTGTAAGATTTGGCAGTCATACCTCTATTGTCCGTCTGCATGGGTGTCATGAAGTTTGCCACTTCTGTCTTAAGAAGTGTGAAGGTGGCTTTTGAGAAGTTTTTTATGATGGTTTCCCTAATTGGGGCTGGGGGTGGGATGTGGATGTCTAGGCTGATAAGCTTGTGGTCGGATCTGACCAATGAGGAATTGATCTCTGGTGTGGAACACCAGTTTCCCATGTTGGTAATGACCAGGTCTAGGATATTGCTACCCCTGGTGGGGGTGTGAATAAGCTTGATCCAAGGCATTGGAATTTATGAATTCTAACGTTGAGCAAAAGAGTTGGTACATGAGTAGTTTTCCTTTTCCTATTCCCTTATCCCCACTATAGTGTACATCGGTGCTGCAGTGTGTTTTTTTTTTGTTTATATTACCAGTTTTGTGTGCATGTGCGCACATGTGCGTGTATGTATATGTGTGTGTGTGTGTGTGTGTGTGTGTGTGTGTGTGTGTGTATATATATATATATATATATATATATATATATATATATATATATATATATATATATATATATGGGTCACCTGGAACAGGAAGATTTCACTTTTCTGCACTGTAGTGCAATCTTGGAGGTGGTTAATATAAACATCAGGAGGTGTGGGGGGTGCATGGGAGCTTGCTAAAACCATTCAGGTAATTTATTTCTTTTTTTTAGCTTTTATATTAGAAGTTCGATCATATGCTCTCGGCAATTTGAAAGTCAAACATTTGAAAAGAGCGATCTGAAGTAGACCCATATAGATATATATATATATATATATATATATATATATATATATATATATATATATATATATATATACACACACTTAGGTACAGTTAGATTAGTTGAATGCTCGTTTATTAAACTGAATTAATTGCATTTATTTATACTAAATATCAGTTACATCAGCTGTAAGAATTGCAAAGTAAGTGAATTAGAAGTCTTTATGTTGACTGTCTGTGGGTTAGGGGCTGGGTTAGCGATAGTTTTAAAGTTCTGTGTATTTGTAACTGTTTGTGAGTTAGGGTTAGAGTAAGAGAGTTTTAATGTAGTGCATACATATGTTTACTGTGTGAGTGCATGTTTGAGTCTGCTGTAGTGGTTTAGTTTTAGGGAAAAGATTTTTCAAAAGGTGATATGCTTTGCTTTGGTTAGGGGCAGGGGTGGGGTTAAAAAAATAAGAGTTTATTTCCTAGTGCCTATAAGAAACAGCTTACTGCTAGTAACAAAAAAATAAACACAATAATAGAAAAGATTTAGTAAGTCTTTCTGTAAAACTGTATACCTTGAATGATGGTGAATGTGCGCACAGTGACACACACACACAAAGAAATGGTAGTAGAAATGATTCAAGGATTATTACTGAAGACATTTTCTTCAGAAGGGATATCTAATGACTGATAGAAAATTAAAATGGAGTTTAAAAAATAGGTAGAAATAAGAGAAAGAGATATGGGGAAAAAGTAACACTTAGAACAAATAAAAACATAATGTTTCTTTAAATATCAGACAATGGTACTGGGAACTGGAATTCATAAATGCCGGGCTGCATTTGAAAGAAAGCTGCAGACACTGCATTGCTCCAAAGGAGGACGTTGGCATATTAGCAGTGGTTGTAGTCCATAATGGATGGAAAGAGAAGCACAGCTAATAATGTATTCAGTGTAGGATAACAGCAGACTCTGCACATGCTCACCAGATTCCAAATCACAAAGGGTGTGCCGGACAGCAATAAAACGTGACAGACTTGTGTGGCAACACTTTCTGAAAAGCACTCAGCATAGGTAAAGCGTGTTTAATATTTATCAAGAAAAACTGATACAAATTACCCAGCAGTCCTGTGGAATCCGCAGTACATTTCTGAAACAAACTGCAAGCCCCATTTGATAAATTACAATAGGCTGGGGTGCTTCAAGCCATAATAGAAGATACTCTACAAATGTGTTCCAGAAGGCAGCAATCAAGGCATCAAGCCAGGGTACAGTTAAGCTAACTGTCTGGCAAGGAAATCATAGATACAGGTTAGACAAAGAGCTACAGCAGACTTTGTGCATGAAGTGTGCACCCCACATGTCTTCACTCAGTCTGTGGGGTACCTCAGTATCAGTAAAAACAAAAGTGTGTCTAAGTCTGGGTATACCGGCCTCTGGGACATTTCAGTGGCATACATCTGATGTTGTAAGAGTGTCCCAGACAGCCACTCACATCCTGGGACAGTTCCTGACAGTAATGTGCAGGAAAGTGGATGAATTCATTTACTTCCCAACTGCTATGGAGCACAGAACCACTATGGAACAGTTGTAAGCCATTGCCAACTTCCCCCATGTCTTCGGTGCAATTTACTGCACCCACTTCCCAATCAAACCTCCAGTGACATCTGCTGCTGAATAGTACATCAGTAGAAAAGGGTGGCCATTGCTCAATTGTCAAGAGGTGTACTCTGCAGACAGAGTCATTATCAATATCATGGCAACATATCCCAGTAGTGTCAATAATGCAGCAATATGGAAGGAAACAGGTCTGAAGGCCACTTTCCAAAATGCTGAAATTCCTGAGGATCTCCTATTTGTTATGTACAGGACCACATCTATGATGTCAGAAGAATCCAGACCTGTCAACAGTAAGCATGAGAACTAAACCTGTGTTTTTTTTCCTCCATCCATACAGGTATCTGCTGTTATCCACTGAAGCCTTGTTTTATGAGGCCATATAGAGCACCATCAGTGCCTGCTGAGGATGCGTGCAACAGTGGACAAACCAGGGCATGGATCACCAGTGAGCACATGTTTAGCATGCTCCAAACAAGATTCAGATGTTTGGACACATCCGGCAACTCAACACCATCTGGCTCACAACTTTGAGTCAGGACAAACCACACTTGCAGAAATACACCAACAAAATAGCGATGTTCAAGCAGTGTTACCCCGCTACAGCAGCACAGAACACAGTTACTACAAAAAGTCCATTAGTTGTCCATACTGAACATTATATATACCACAGCCACAGTATTAACCTAAAATATCTTATACACCTATATGTGTTATACAAGTGAACACATCCACATGGCTACAGAAAAAAACATTCACCACAGGACCATTTTATGCAATGTGCAGTACCAAAGCCATCCATACTAGCATATGTGTGGCACACTTGAGGTGCACAAAACAGAAGGTGTTATTGGCCAGAAGGATGCCATCATACATATAGTAAGTGTTTGAAGTTAGCAGTATAATTTCCATTATCACAATAAATGTAGACTCGTTCACTGGCGGGGAGACGAACACTGAGATGCATGACACATGTGATTGGAATGTGTAACACTGTAGTATATGGCCCTATGCACCAGACAGCAGCAGCAATAGTGACATCATGACAAGGACCCATAACAAAGCCATATAATTAATATGGCATAGAAAAGTAGTACAGGGCATGCCTGACTCAGCATGTCACACATAAAGCAACACTGTAATGCATACGTGGGTGCAATATGAGTCAGCCAGTTGAACAAATGTGTTCAATTCAACACAGTGTCGATGACAGGCATTACACATCAGTGTCATTGCTGCATCATTGTATGAGATACGGCAACATAGGTATAGATGTGTGTGTAAACAGGTACGTATGGAAAAGGGCAAATGGTATGTACGCCGCAACAAGAGGATATTAAAGGTGAGATGGAAGGGAAAATATTGGAACAGGTTAACAGCTTCAAGTATCTGAGAGGGGTTGTTGAAGAGAAAGGAAGTCTAAGTGAGGAGATCAAAGGTAGAATCAGAGGGGCTGCAGCCAACTGGTATAGTGTGTCAGGTGTAGTCTATGACAGAAGAACGCCAAAGAAGCTGAAAAGTAAGGTGTACAAAATCAGTGCATCCAATATTACTGTATGTTATAGAAACCTAGGCAGTAAAGGAGGAGCAGTTGAGGAAGCTAGTGGTGATGGAGATGAAGTGCCTGAAATGGCTGGTAGGGTGCACATTGTGGGCCAGATAAAGAAATTAAGATATAAGAGCAGAAACCAAAGTAGCTCCAATTGCAGAAAAAGTCAAAGACAACAAACTATGGTGGTTTGGACAGATTCAGAAAAGTAGAAGAAAATCTGGTGAAGATTTTGCACAGACAGAAAAAAGGCCAGAGGAAACAATGGCTTCCAGCAAAAAGATGGATGGATTGTCTGAGTGAAAACCTGTGACTGTCAGGCATTTGTGTCAAAAAAGGCAGGAGAGTGGCACTGAATAAGGAGAGATGGCAATAAGCAACTCGACAACTTGATCCTATGTAGAAAATGGGAGAAGGGGAGTAATGATGATGATCATGATGAGTTGAATGTTGTGCTGAGGAGGATGCATGTGCAGTACCCAAATAAAATGGCACAAGTATTAATAATATGTACAGTGAAGTATACCTGTGCCTGCAATAATGGCAGACAACAGTGAGATGTTTAATGTATAAATCAATGATGTAAGAATAAGGTAATATGCTGATGCCTGGAAGAAATGCTTGCATAGTGTCAACTAGGCTGGCAAGAGCTGCTAAAATAGAAACAGGGTGATTGCCAAATATTGAAGTGCAGTTGTTAGCATATTACCCAAAATATTACAAAGAGAAATATGCACAACATAACACAACATGAAGGCAGTCACTAATGTCAGATAACTAAGCAGAAAAAGGCTGTAGTATCAGACCTAAAAGAAACCACTTACAGGTATAGTAGGCAGTGGTCAGCCCTGAGGTCATCATTGCCACAGGACTAGAATGGGGCAACAGGACACACATTGAATCAACTTCCATTTTTACTGTAATGCAATCTAGAGTGCCCATGTGGTCTGCTCACATGGCAGCCTTGTCTGTCCCTTCCACGTCCAGAAACACTCAGTACATGGTGCTGTACTGAGGAGATGGATGTGGTGACAATAGCAGGTTGGGATACAGTGTGGGTATGATCAGTACTGCTATGCATCTGTCTGGACATGACTGCTGGGCTCGGAATAGGGTGACAAACAGCAGATGTGTATGCATATTGCAGCACAGATATTTGTGTATGAGGGCCATGTATGGGTCTATTGAGAGGAGGGTCTGCCACTCCCTACTGAAAGTAATCTGCTCATGAGGGTCAGGGCACATTAACACCTGTCTTCTACTACAGCACTTCCCTAGCATCACAGTAACAAGACTTTCAACAGAGCATGTGACAGATACCACACTGTCAGTATTGCCATGAGCTCTCCATGTCTGCACTCCTGATCTTCATGTAACACATGCAGCTGGTGTGCAGCATGCACAAATGTCATTGCCATGATGTCTCTCTGAATTTTCATACATCTATAACAATAAGTTGACACCATCTGACACGCACCCGTTCACATCAGCTACATTCCTGTGTGTAGTCTGATGGAACATTCCTGTGTGTAGTCTGATGGAACCTATCTGTCCATTGTGGGGCAGAGGCACCATCACTACTAGATTCATCTTGGCACAGTATGGTATGGTCATCATCATGTGCAACATCAGATGCCCCTACATAATAAGATTGGCCTTTCACATTATCCTCCCAGTTGGAAGACTATCATAAACCACTTGACTGTCCCCTTCCACATCAGGCAACGTTGAATAGAATGTGCTGTCCAGTGTGCCATTGGTTGTGCTATTGGAATGAGGCACAGCACATCCCACTTCAGGATCAGTTGATGGACCTGTGGAACATGCAAGAAGTGAATGTACTGCAATTATAGGTAAAACACAATACATGTCATATTCATTTACAGAGGTCAAACAAGGTAGGATATAACTGACATGAGTGGGCAAATAAAACACGTGTAGTGGATATAGTTCCTCTTCTGGCAGCTTGTGTGGCTCAGTGGCTAGGGGAGTTAGTATGGGTAATGGTGTTGATGCCTCTAATCTGGAAGTATTAGTCAAATATCAAACTAATATGTAGGTCAATGATAAAACAAACCAACATGGTGACACATTCAACATGTCCTCTTCTGACTCCACTATCAGTGGTGAGGGTTGAAATGCCACTTTGATGTAAAAGAGACATATACACAACAGGTTAGTAGGTAGCACATACATGACATCATACAGCATTGAAACTGATGCATAAACCAAATATCTAAAACTGCAGTTCCTCTCGTACTGAGCAGGATTACTATCACAACAACACATCAGCAGTAGGGTAAAATGAACTTGTCTCATGACAGTCTAAACCCAGCTCACATTCCCTATTAGTGGGTGAACAATTCCACACTTGGTGAATTATGTTTCACAATGATAGGAAGAGCTGACATCTAAGGATCAAAAAGTGACATCGCTATGAACACTTGGCTGTCACAAGCCAGTTATCCCTGTGTTAACATTTCTGACACCTCCTGCTTAAAACCCAAAAAGCCAGAAGGATTGTGAGGCCTAGCTTTTGCAGTCTGTATTGATACTAAAAATCAATTTCAATTGAGCTTTTGCCCTTCTGGTCCAGCTGGGAGGTTTCTGTCCTCCCTGAGCTCAACTTAGAACATCTGTGTTACTCTTTGACAGGTTTATTACCCCAGTCAAACTCCCAACCTAACACTGTCCCTGTTGTGGGTTTCACCCAGATGCCTGGGTGATTGGAGCCAGAAGCAAGAGCCTGGTAGGGCTCGCCACCTCACCTCACCAGGTAAGTGAAAAAATGATGAGTAGTGTTATTTCACTGGTGGCTGGGAGTTCTCATCTTTTCTCTGCCTCTTACATTTCTCTACAGTGCTAGACTAGAGTCAGACTGAACAGGGACTTATTTTCCTGCTAATTCTGTCAAGCGTTTTACCTTGGCTGTGATTTTTGGTAGATAGTAGCTAGTGACAGTGGGAATCTCATTCATCACTTCATGCCCATCACTAACTAAATGATGAGGCATTTAGTTACCTTAAGAGAGTCATAGTCACTCCTGCTGTTTTTCTGTGCTTCACTGAATTTTTGATGCACATACTGAATGGCTGACATTGTTGTCCATAAAGCAAGTGTCCTATACAGGTGAATAAAACAACAGTAGATATAAAGGTCAGATGTGCACTAAAATATATCACAGCATAATAACTACATAGACTGCTTTACCAGGGATCTCCTTCTTGAAGGAGGCTAGTAGCCTTCTGTGTATTGTGAACCTGTAGATAATTGTGAAAGACTAGAAACATGTGAGAACCTCTCACTCTTAACAGCAGGTAATGTCAAGCAAATTATATTGACTAGCCTAACTGATAACAGAGACATGTATCTGATATGTGCCATGGGGCAGATGCAGATGGGCCTGTTCAAGTGAACAAAACAACATTAGACATAAAGGACATAGTTTCACTAACCAATATCACAATAAAGCCAGTAGATAGACTGCCTTACCAGGTCTGTCCTCCTTGTACAAGGCTAGCAGCCTTCTGTGTAGTATGGAACCTCTAGGTAATATTGGAAGAAAAGTAACAGGTGAGTACATCTCAGTCTTAACAGCATAGAAAGGATATTGACTAGCCTAAAAGACTACAGAGACATCTACCAAATGTGGGACTGCATGGGGTAGATGTTGATAATCCTGAAAAAGTAAATAAAACATCAGTACACATGATGCTGACAGTGTCTCATAAGCATTGTTTCATTTAACATAACATGCTAGCAGTCTTAGCAGGTCTGCCTACATCTGTGACATTCGGGTATACATGTTGTTGTTATGCTGCTGTGACACCCAAAAAAATGGATAAGATGTATGAATTAATGTCCAGGAATGACAAGTGGATTAGGCTGTTGTGTTTTTGACTGGTGTATATACCTCTCAACTTTCCAGATTTTTGCTTTATATTTTCGGTCGGTCTCTCATAAAATTGTGGTTTCCTGGAAAATCAATGGCAAATCATTGAGGAATGAAGTCAGAAAATAATGACAGATATTTGAGTTTTAGACTTCATATCCTTCAGAAAAATTCCTGCTAATGCAAAACCTGTTATTCTAGCAACTTTTTAAGTTTGTCAGAGCAATATTTAAAGTGTCCCCCCATATGTAGCCTTGTCCAGATTGCTTTCTCTAAGAGGTTGAGAGGTATGGCATATACCTGTGCATCCCAGGACACCTATCTCAATCCCTCTACACAGGTATTGAATGATACTGGCAAGTGTTATGGTAGAACGCCTGAAATATCATTGTCTCTTCCAGGGGAGGTAGTATCATTCCTCTCACTTGCATAATAGTGGTGTCTGTTAGCTACAAAGAGGATTATATCAGAGTAAAGGTGATGACAGGCTATTAGTTATGCCCATTCACAGCTTTTACCATGTTTGGAATGGCCCTTCAGACTTGAGTCTTCCAGAATGTATCATCCATTCATTCTATCAAATTTCACCCATGTTGTCACAGTGTCTCCAGAATTATTTAACTTTACCTATGAGAAAAATTATCATGTCAATTTCTTGTCAACATCTGTAAAACATTGATTTGTACATATCAGGAGGGATACATTAAGTGCACTTACTGACATATCAAACTTTAAAGCATATGTTGATGTAAAGATCCTGCCCAGGTGTCCTGCAGAGACCTACAATGCCAGAGAGACAAAAGGAGAGACTTTGTGGAGTGTTTAAGTGCCAATTTTTTGGTTATTCTTGTTGCTTATTGCTATTTCTGCCTAAACCCTCATTTTCTGGCATTTATTGCTTCTCGGAACACTCATTTTACACAGAAATTGCATTTATTTGTGCCTGCACTTCAAAAATTTGTATTTTGTTGTAAATTGTATTTTTAACTGTTACTGGCTTCCCACTCAAGTGCAACAGCCATTACAGCACTATAAAAGTGTTTTTGCAGTTGTTTCTACTATTTTCTTAAAAAAACATCTTGCTATTTTCATACACTTGGGAAAAAAGGAAGTTTCGTTGTTCACCAGTGAGAGTGGGGAGCTCTGAACAAGCCTACCTGCCCTTGGAGGAGTGGTTTCTGCCCAGAAACTGTAGTCGTATTGGCCATTTTGGGCTTGTTTCTATCTCTTTAAACTTTCTGATATAAAAATTGCATTTGCACATATTTTTGTGTTTGTATAAGCTCAGCAGATCCTGCCAAGGTGTCTTGCAGAGACCTACAATGCCAGAGAGACAAAAGGAGAGACTTTGGAGGGTTTAAGTTTCTTGTTGCTTATTGCTATTTCCACCTAATGCTCATTTTCTGGTGTTTTTTGCTTCTTAGAATCCTCATTTTACACTGAAATTGCATGTATTTGTCCCTGCACTTTAAAATTTGTTTTTTGTTGTAAATTGTATTTTTAACTGTTACTGGTTTTCCACTCAAGTGCGACAGCTATTACTGCACTATACAAGTGTTTTTGCAATTGTTTCTACTGTTTTCCCTGAAAAAAAACAAAACAAAAAAATCTTGCTATTTTCCCTCCTTACTAAGCTAGAAAAGTCCAGTTTCAGATACCTGCCGATAGCTGGGCTGTGTTTAAGCTTCTGTGTTTGGCCGTACCTTACTTGGGCAAAAAGGAAGCTTCTTTGTTGACCAGTGAGTGTGGGAACTGTGAACAGCCTACCTGCCCTTGGAGGAGTGGTTTCTGCCCAGAAACTGTAGTCTTATTGGCCATTTTGGGCTTGTTTCTATCTCTTTAATCTTTCTGATATAAAAAACGCATTTGCGTGGATTTTGTGTTTGTATAAGCTCAGCAGATCCTGCCCAGGTGTTCTGCAGAGACCTACAATACCAGAGAGACAAAATGAGAGACATTGGAGTATTTATGTACCTTTTTTTTTGTTTTGTTTTTTCTTGTTGCTTATTGCTATTTCCACCTAAACACTCGTTTTCTGGCATTTATTGCTTCTCAGAATGCTCATTTTACACTGAAATTGCATTTATTTTTGCCTGCACTTTAAAATTCATTTTTTTTTTTTTTTTTGCTGTAAATTGTATTTTTAACTGTTACTGGCTTCCCGCTATAGTACAACAGCCATTACTGCACTATAAAAGTGTTTTTGCAGTTGTTTCTACTGTTTTCTTGAAAAAAAAAAAAAACAAACAAAAAAAAATCTTGCTATTTTCAAGCCTTACTAAGCTAGAAAAGTCCAGTTTCAGATACTGCTGATACCTGGACTGTGTTTAAGCTTCTGTGTTTGGCCATACCTTACTTGGGCAAAAAGGAAGTTTCTTTGTTCACCAGTGAGAGTTGGGAGCTGTGAACAGCCTACCTGCCCTTGGAGCAGTGGTTTCTGCCCAGAAACTGTAGTCTTATTGGCTATTGTGGGCTAATTTCTCTCTCTTTAATCTTTCTGATATAAAAACTGCATTTGTGCGGTTTTGCGCACTGGGCAGCACCGGTTAGCTAGGGTTAAACTATTCCTGACTCCACAAAGTCTACTCTTCAGTTTTTCCCTTAGAACTAGACAATCTTTCAACTGTAGCACTCAAACAATTCATTTTACAGCCCATCATTTGCTTAAGACTCATAACAAGTACTAAATACCCCTAGCATTAGCCCCCCCTTATACTGTCCAGAAGGACAAGGCTCTCTATCCGTCCGCACCAGTCAATCAGAAAAACAGCTCACTCTACCTATTTGGGCATGTCCAAAGGTCAGTTTCCGGTGTACTCTCCAGTCCAACTGGTGAATCTGGGCATTTTGAGGCAATGTTACAACTGCCTCATGTACACAGACAACCCTCTCCTCCTACCACCAAACACTAATATATGCGAGAGATGCAATTATACAGCCAGACTGGAGGCAAAGCTCTCTCAACCCTAGACTGTAACTGACTGTCAAGAGTAGAAGGGTAATACTTGCAGCATGCCACCAGTCTCACGTAGACCTAACAAACCAACCCAGGCAAATTTGTGCCTGCACTTCAAAAATTTGTTTTTTGTTGTAAATTGTATTTTTGACTGTTACTGGCTTCCCACTCAAGTGCAACAGCCATTACAGCACTATAAAAGTGTTTTTGCAGTTGTTTCTACTGTTTTCTTAAAAAAAAAAAAAATATCTTGCTATTTTCATACATTACTTGGGAAAAAAGGAAGTTTCATTGTTCACCAGTGAGAGTGGGGAGCTCTGAACAAGCCTACCTGCCCTTGAAGGAGTGGTTTCTGCCCAGAAACTGTAGTCTTATTGGCCATTTTGGGCTTGTTTCTATCTCTTTAATCTTTCTGATATAAAAAGCGCAAATGCGTGGTTTTTGTGTTTGTATAAGCTCAGCAGATCCTGCCCAGGTGTTCTGCAGAGACCTACAATACCAGAGACAAAATGAGAGACATTGGAGTATTTATGTACCATTTTTTTTGTTTTTCTTGTTGCTTATTGCTATTTCCGCCTAAACACTCGTTTTCTGGCATTTATTGCTTCTCAGAATGCTCATTTTACATTGAAATTGCATTTATTTTTGCCTGCACTTTAAAATTCGTTTTTTTTTTTTTTGCTGTAAATTGTATTTTTAACTGTTACTGGCTTCCCACTATAGTACAACAGCCATTACTGCACTATAAAAGTGTTTTTGTAGTTGTTTCTGTTGTTTTCTTGAAAAAAAAAAAAAACAAAACAAACAAAAACAAATCTTGCTATTTTCAAGCCTTACTAAGCTAGAAAAGTCCAGTTTCAGATACTGTTGATACCTGGACTGTGTTTAAGCTTCTGTGTTTGGCCATACCTTACTTGGGCAAAAAGGAAGTTTCTTTGTTCACCAGTGAGAGTTGGGAGCTGTGAACAGCCTTCCTGCCATTGGAGCAGTGGTTTCTGCCCAGAAACAGTAGTCTTATTGGCTATTGTGGGCTAATTTCTCTCTCTTTAATCTTTCTGATATAAAAACTGCATTTGCGCGGTTTTGCGCACTGGGCAGCACCGGTTAGCTAGGGTTAAGCTATTCCCGACTCCACAAAGTCTACTCTTCAGTTTTTCCCTTAGAACTAGACAATCTTTCAACTGTAGCACTCAAACCATTCATTTTACAACCCATCACTTACTTAAGACTCATAACAAGCACTAAATACCCCTAGCATTAGCCCCCCCCCCTTATACTGTCCAGAAGGACAAGGCTCTCTATCCGTCCACACCAGTCATTCAGAAGAACAGCTCACTCTACCTATTTGGGCATGTCCAAAGGTCAGTTTCCGGTGTACTCTCCAGTCCAACTGGTGAATCTGGGCATTTTGAGGCAATGTTACAACTGCCTCATGTACACAGACAACCCTCTCCTCCTACCACCAAACACTAATATATGCGAGAGATGCATTTATACAGTCAGACTGGAGGCAAAGCTCTCTCAATCCTAGACTGTGACTGACTGTCAAGAGGAGAGGGGTAATACTTGCAGCATACCACCAGTCTCACATAGACCTAACAAACCAACCCAGGCAAATAACATACATAAATACATGAAAACATACTCAGAGGCTCTAAATAAAAATCTGCAAAAGCAACAGAGACCTCCAAAGCAGACATCCAAGCAACCTCAACAACCCATCACCAACCATGAAACACATACTTGACATAATCAGTGTGCCATGCAATCACAGCCCTTAAGGCAAAATAACATACCCAAAACACTAGTGATAGGTGACTCTGTAGTCAGCCACACTGATGTCCCACTAACTAGGCTGGACAAGGAGGTTACAGTTAGTTGCCTGTTGGGCGCCAGGATCTGCCACATAACACAAGCACACAGGTCACTCCAGAACAAGTACAAATACGACTATGTCATTGTACATGTTGGTGTGAATGACCTGAGACGTACCTCCCTGGACTACATGAAAAGAGACATGGAAGAGCTCTCTGATCATGTAGCCCAGGCAGGTATGACCCTAACCCAGAGTAGCATCCTGCCCTCACCAAAAATGATGCCACAGTATAAAGAAAAAAATGATCAACATCAACAATTGTGAAAGTTTCTGGTGTCATTCAAAGGGGATCCAGTATCTGTCTGCCTGGTTTGACATGCTCAACAAGCCACGTTGCTTCACAAGAGATGGCTTGCACCTGTCACCCTTAGGCTTTCGAATACTGGCAAAGGCTTTTGCCGCCCCCATAGTGCCTTTTTAGGCAAGGCTCAAAAGACAAACCCACCACCGTAAATAGCACAAGTAACCATAAACTGAGAGTAATGCTACTCAACGCCAGAAGTCTGAACCTCAAAATGCATGCACTCGAGGCACTCCTCAGTATGGAGAACATTGATATCTGTATAGTAACAGAAACCTGGTTTAAGGCTCCAGAGAGCACCCCGGCACTACCAGGCTATAACTCATACCATACCTTTCGACCACAGAACCCGGACCGAAACACAAAAGGTGGGGGTGTATCCATATTCATTAAGGATACTCACACCTCCAGGTTAGGTGCGCAGCACGATGCATCTCAGATCATCCAAGTGCAACTAACAATGGGCAAAACCTCAATCCAAATTGTAGCTTGTTACAGATTACCCACCATGACCCAGGACCCCCATTCCGCATTTCTGGAGACACTGGGAAATATGAAGGTCCTACCAAATGCCCTAATATTGGATGATTTCAACTACCCAAACATTAACTGGGAGAACAACTCAAGTACTAACTCCCTTGCCCAACGATTCCTAGAATTCATAAACTCGAACACCCTGGATCAACTAGTCAACACCCCCACAGAGGGAACAACATATTGGACCTAGTCATCACCAACATGGGCGACTGGTGTTCCACACCTGACATCAACCCCTCGCTGGTTAGAATCGACCGTAAACTAATCACTCTGGATATTCACATTCCACACCCAACCCCAATCAAGGAAATCACTTTCAAAAGCAAAATTCATGTTGCTTAAGACTGAGGTGGAAAGGTTCACAGCCCCCATGCCAATGGACAATGCTGTCCAAGCTGCTGAAACCTATACAAAGGCACTCTATGATCATCTGCAAGAATGCATGGATCGTGCTATCCCAAGTAAAACCAAGACTCACTCCAAGAAAAGGAAATCAGTCTGGTGGACCCCTGCCATAAACAGGCTCTACAATAGAAGGAGGAAACTTGTTCAGAGAAGAGCAAAATCCCTAGAAGGAAAGACGTCACTGATCAGTATCAGCAAGAAACTATGATCCCTCATTAAATCAGCAAGAAACTACGATCCCTCATTAAATCATCCTAGGCTAGCTTCGAAAGAAAAATTGCCAAGGACTCCAAAGATAACCCCAAAGCATTCTTTAGCTATGTCCAGAACCTAAGTGGAAACTCTCAGATCTGCTCTGAGTTGGTGCAGAATGGCACAAAATACACTGAATTGACTGATATTGCCAACATTTTGGCAGACAGGTTCAGTGCAAACTTCACACCCCTATCACCCCCTAAAGGGCCCATAACCATACCAGAAGAATGTAAGGCCCCGGCAATCACGGACACACAGGTTGAAACAGCTCTATCCAAAGCCAAAAACACAGCCTCAATGGGACCGGACGGTGTCCCAGGCTATGTCTTACAAGAGCTCCAAAATGAACTAACCCCCCACCTAAGCACACTGTTCAAGCTCAGCCTCTCTGCAGGCTATGTACCCACAGAATGGCGCACAGCAACAGTTATCCCACTCCACAAAGGTGACACCACAATGGACCCCAGGAATTATTGCCCTATAAGCCTGACTAGCCTGGTCTGCAAGGCTATGGAGCGCATCATCATGGAACTCATTAACAGAGACATTGGGAACCTCCAAACTTTGGACCCCACCCAGTTTGGCTTTGTTAAGGGCAAATCATGCCTGCTAAACCTTTTGGACTATTTTGAGACGGTTACCAAGGCATTAGATGAGGATAAGGAGGTCCACACAGCCTACCTAGACCTCGCAAAGGCTTTCAACACTGTTCCCCATTCTGGTATTATAGACAAACTCACCAACCTGAACATTAACCCCTATGTCAAGAGATGGGTTGCAAATTGGCTCATGGACATAATCCATAAGGTGGGAGTTGCAGACTGTAGGTCTGACTCTAAACCGGTTACAAGTGGTGTCCCCTAGGGCTCAGTCCTAGGACCCTTCCTGTTCAGTATATACTTCTCAGAGGTACAGGCAAGCACAGGAGGACTTTGGCTGACCAAGTTTGTAGATGACTTCAAAGTAGGGGCCATAATTGATACTCCGGCTGATACAGACACCCTCCAGAAGGGTCTCACTGAGACAGATACCCGGTGTCAAAATCATGGCCTCAAGCTGAATGCCAAAAAGTGCATAGTCATCCCCTTTGGAAAAAACAAAGTACCAACGTGGTAGTCCCCTAAATACAGAAAAAGTAATAAGGGATCTGGGGCCCCAAGTAGATAGCAATCTCTCCTCTTGATAATCATATTGCCAAGGTAGTTAGAAAATCCTTCTACATGGCCCACCTAATCTCAAAAGGGTTCGCATCCAGAATAAAGGAGGTTATTGTGCCTCTCTACTCATCACTTATTAGACCCATTATAGAATACAATGCCCCATTTGGGATGTACCTTACAAGACACCTGCAGCAGCTGGAAAGACCACAAAAGTACCTCGCCAAGAGGATTACTGGTCTCAAACAGATGACCTATGCAGCCCGACTAAAGAAACTCCAGTTGTACTCTGTTGCATACCACTTACTCAGAGGTGATCTCTGCTTGACAATACAAGGCCATGTCCAACCCAGAATTGATGGATATGCTCCACCTAAAAAAAAAAAAAAATCCCAGAGAACCACACGCTCTAGGGATATATACCTTACCACAACGATAAATAGGACGTGCTGGAGAGATAGATTCCTGACCCAGAGACTCCCCATGCTTTGGAACAAGATTACAATATACATCAGGCAGAGCCCCTTACTAGCACTCTTCAAGAGAAACCTTGACTGGTGGATGGAAAACAGAAAATTTACCCCAGGGATCACTGCAATGGCTCTGCTGGTCAGAGACACAGGAAACTAATCTAAGGGGGTGGCGAAAGCCAACACACTCTGGCTAGGCTTATAAATGCCTTTGGGCAGATAGCCTAGTATTTACCTATGAACCTATATGCATTGTAATGCTATGTAAAAAAAAAACAGAGGCCATGCATAGTGTCATCATATACAGACACGCATAAAACAACACACACAACCTTTATCATTTGCTGAGTATATGTTATGACATGGAAAGCCTATGTGTGCAAGGCAATTATCTCATTCCACTCTTAAGATATGCCACATAGGCAGAGGTGGGATTAGAACACAGTTATGTGGAAATGTTGACAACTATGAGCTGGGATTAGAACATAGTTATGTGGAAATGTTGACAACTATGAGCCAATCATAAAACCATAGCACCTACAGTTCAGCAGAAGCAGCTGTGGTTTAATCAGTCATTTACATAACTAACTCTCTCTGTTAAGTCAACATCACGCATTGCGGATATGTCACGGACGTCAATCTTGTCATTAACAAAGAGCAGTACAACTGTGTCATGAACCAGCTTGTAAGTAACAAATGTAGCTGTATGTGTCAAACACCACCTTAGAACAATAATAGCTTATGACCATGAGCATCTTGGCTACTTGTGAAAACTATAAGCAATTTACAGTCTAACTCATATGGATATCTTCAAGTGAAGCTGGACAGTATCAGTGATGTTGGCAGAGTTGCAGTGCTGTGTTTTTGCTTGAGTTTCACTCCTCTTGCACAGATGTTTAGGAGCACAAGGATGGTTATTAGATCACTACATTACAAACATTTAGGGTCTCAAATACCACTCTTTTGAGTGTTGTGTTAGAGGGGTTTTACCACTGATGCCCATTATGAGCATATTCTGTTTGAGGTTAGCTGTATCTGTCTATGTAATCTTCTTGGGTTGAGTGATACTTACATAATTCGACAATAAATGCTATGTACACAAAGCATTATATGGCTATGCTGAGTTTTATAAGGGCAATGAGTAAAGAAGTGACCCATACATTCCACTCCCATTTCAATGTAAGCATTCTGTGATGTTATATTTTACCCATAGTGCAACATTACAACAATGTACTTGCATTTGTATATATGGTGATTTTCATAAAATCACATATCCAACATGGAATATCTCTACCTGCATGAGAAGTTGAACATAATATTGTGGTATAATTTCATGTTACTATCTTAGTGACACCTGAACGTATATGTATGTGTTAATTATTGTAAATCTGAGTGTCTTGATGTGGCAGTTATTTTTTTCTTCTGTTTCCTCACCATCTGCAGAGAGTAGCTTTGCATATTTGTAATGGTATCTATCACTTTAGATGTGTTATATACTTTGTATGCATGTTGTCCAGACATATGACAGGCTGCTAGTGTTAAACATGCACATGTAACAACAAATATCCTGATCCCCTATGTGTGTTATTTAAGCTGATGTCACTGTGCAAGCTGGTTTACCATTTTGATGGGCATGTTCAGTTATTTATGTGAGTCAGCCTAGATTATTGCCAACTATGTGTTGTGATAATGCTAGTTCTGCATACAACCCCATGTCAAGCATGTGATGATTACACCTTGAAACCGTTTCTTCTGAATGTGATAATCATCCTTATGGGACAGTAATGTTACTTTTAAATTTCAATATATCCTTACAAGACAATAATGTTAATTTTATAATTTCAATATAATCATCCTGTACAGGATGTTATTCATTACATATCAAGCAGTTGACTGCATATTTAGTTGTGTGCACATGTCTTCTAATTTATAGTCATTAGATGTGCAGCTGTCATTCTCCAGTGATGTCTGCATGCTGCACATTGTAATTGCATACTGTTATGCAGTAGTGATACACTGTACTGTTCCTTGGCATGAATTACATACACAGATTAAGGAACTGGTGTGTGTGTGTGTGTGTGTGTGTGTGTGTGTGTGTGTTCATTCTCCTTTACAGACCACTTTATATGCTGCTGTGACATGTCCCACTGATATCTCCTAGCTCTGTTATGTTACACTTCCACTATGCATATTATTACTGGCAGGCTTTCCTCAGACACTACACCATCACATGACATGCATGATGTGTACTTCTGCATAATGAGATAATGATACTGCCTGACCCATTTATTCAATTGTCTGACTTCATTACATATGACATGGATATATTGCAAATGTATTGTTTGTAACAGTCTGACTTACATAATGAACAAGTGTGTAATATGTTAGTGTTGGGTGTATTGCATATTATGACAAGAACATTACAGCTGGATTAATACCTTAGTGACACATCACATGAATAATAATTCATTAATGTACACAGTACGTGAATTTGTTACATATTTATACTTATTGCTGTTATCTTTTACTGATAATGCTTTATTACGAATAAATTAATGGCGTACACTTATTGCCATATTACAGGGTCTATGACTAGTGCCAGTCCACCCATCCACCATAGAAGATGACAACACAGACTTAGACTTCAACGACCAGAGGAAAAACCCAAATGATGACAATGGTGATGGACCAAGGCCTGCAGACCGACAGAGACTTCCACCATGTCAGCCCAAGGACCTGAGAGAACAGATATGCAATGTGGTTACCAATGTTTTCCATATGCAGGACATGTTGAAGAAATTCTTCCAAGACATAGTAGGGGCCATGTATGACTCCTTCCAGGAGATCCACAGAGAGATTGTTCAAGACACTCAACCACATCAAGGAGAGCCCTCTGGAACATAAATATTGTCTGTGTTCCATTCATGTCATGATGTCACTATGGTGTGCTCTTACTTAGCTATCTTTCATTATTAAGCACAAGTTTGTGCACACATCCCATACTGCAGCCGTGATTGTAATATGTACCTTGTGATGTACACTTCACTGTCCAGATCATATGGGGCTATATTGTTTAGCAGCATTATGACACATGCTCGGATTGTGTTTTTGCCATTAGCAACATTGTGTCATGTGAACTTCATATGCTGTCATTTATGTGGACAGTGTTTCAGACATGCAGATAATTTATTCATGCATTCTGTATGTGGCCTGCCTCATCTGCATACGGTGGTCCAAGAGATTATTTCCGACTCAGTCTGATCTGGAATGTGACACATATGTCTGATGTAGTTGGCAGTCTGCCATGTCATCCACTTGTCCTGTTGACATTGCGCACTTAACTACATGAAAAGATGATGACATATGCCATTTGTAATACATTACTCAATTACCTCTCAACCGTACTGAATTCCTCGATGTTTACTGGTTTTGAGGGCAAAATAATGGGATGCCACGAATTCCCGAGTGGCCATTTAATTCCCAATTGTTTTTGCTTATTTATTTATTTTTTTTGTGTTATAACTTTAAATTTATGGCGGACATCACCATGAATCACCAGCCTACAGGGGCATGTGTGATGACATCAGCTTCGTTGGACTCTATCAGATTTTGAACTGTTTTGAAGGGAATATAGCAGCAACAGCAGCTGTGCAAATTTAAGTTTCAGTCCGCCCAGCACCCACCCACATGCCACAGCCCACATGTCAGGATGAGAAATGGGGTCTCGGGTAAGAAAAAAAGACAACAAACCAAGCTAAGCAATTCTGGCTGCTCTGTGTGCACTCTGTATGTGTATTAATCTGTATTCTTAGATTAGTAGTGTAGTGCAGCCACAGAGCTTATTTCAGCTGTCACCATCTCTTTTATTGTGCATATAATTTATTATAGCAGACTCACTCTTGGTGTGTTGTAGGCAGCAGCTCCTTGCAGACAGTGGTTTGTTAATTCTGGCCACTCCATTCTTTATGTATGTTATTATCTATATTCTTGCAGCATCTGAGTGTGTGTATTTCTTTTAAGCAGATGTATGTTAATCTATATTCTTGAAGCATCTGAGTGTGTGTGCATATTAATCAATATTCTTTCAACATCTGAGTGTGTGTGTGGTTAGTGTTACTCAGACTCAAACCCTGAGCCTTAAGTACAAAGAGCAAGAGACTAAATTCTCTATCCATACCACCTCCATCACTTGTGATTCAGGGAGTTAAGTCCATAGTTCTCAATTGTCCCAAGTTTTACAGAATGTCTGGAATGTTTAGCTCATACTTTTGGTCTGTTCTTAAAAATGGTGATTTTCTGGCAAATCAGTGAGAAGTGAATTCACTAAATAATGATAGCCATTTAAGTTTCAGTCTTCCTGTCTTTCATGAAACGCGTGGTAACGCAAAAAATTTATTCTAACGACTTTTCTAAGATTATGTAAGCAATGTTTAAAATGTGTCCCTGGTTTTGGCCCTTTGTCCCCCCAAATAAACTTTGGCTTTTTCCAGATTTCTTGTGCTGCATAGTTCTTCAGAGAAATTTAGTGCTGATTGTGCTGCTAACAACACAAACTGACTGGTCATAACAAGTAGAATACTTGCTTTTGATGCAAAAGTCTGTGGGTTCTACTCCCATAGTATGTAATTGGATTGCTGATACTGTACTGTGTTGTACTTTTAAAGGGGGTGGATGCTGCAGTTCTGAGAATTCTTCTTTGGCAGAGATACCTAATAACCATGAACCTGCTATATGTTTGCCATCCATTCCCTTTTGCACTAGCTTATCATTTTTTATGTAACATAGGCAATTTATTTGTAGATGAAGCAATGAAATATAATGTTATTTTGTAGCAGCAACCTCTTCATTAGTTACAGATCTCTTTAATGTGGAATTATTTAGATGACTTACTTCTGCAGAGATTGTGCATATTTACTGATACTGGTGGACTGTAGAAGTTTGAGTAGACTTTTATGATTGAAATTTTATGAATTGGGCAGTTTTATCATTATTGGTTCATACATTCTGTTTCATTGCTTACTTGAAAAATGTTCAAAACAATAAGTTTAAAATGCACTCTAACATTAAAGTGTGCTGTATTATACAAGGAATATAATTTAATAAAATCAGGAAGGTGTATCAAAGAACACATGTATGTTTTGTGCAAGGGGTCTATGATTTGAAAACGGCCCAAAACTAATCTTTATCTGCCACTGGCCAGATGCATTTTCTTTGAATGTAGGTTTCAATGCTGTTTCAAGGGCAGAGAAATGTTAATGCTAAGTGTATTTCCATTGTGAGACTGTATTGCTTTGTTTAGCAGATGTCTATTCGTGTTTGTGCTGTAAAATGTAAAATAAAAATTTTAAGTGAAATACAGATAATTGTAGAAGTAAAGCAGTATGCACATTACAGTGTTTATGGTAAATGGGGCAAAATAGCCAAGTAATGGGGCATTGGAATGGCTACAGGGGGAGGGCTGTGTATGGGGGGGTCCCATTCGACCATACTTTTGTGAGGGGGATGGCAAACTCAGACAGCCCCAGACGGCACTAACTCTAGCTACATCACTGATCAGTAGGCCATGGAGAATGACTTTTGGAGGTTCTAACAATCTATAATATTATTTTGCTAAGATTAGAATATTGCCTACCATTAAATGCCCTAATTTACCAAAAAATCCAAATACTGCAAGTCACCAAAAACAAAATCTTAAGGTTTAGCATCTTCTTCCTTCCCAGTGAACATCATTTCTATACATGTCAAAAAAAAAAGAAATGGTTACCATATGCTATAGAGTCTGGGACCATATTTTGGTTGTCTTGTTGTTCAGTTTGCATTTGAAAGTTGATATCCCAGACTTCCATGGAGTGGGTGGGGTTACATAATTATGTAACAAAATAGGAAAAAAAACAACCTTCTACTAAAGCTTCTCTGCCAAACGATACCCAACAGATGAAAAAAGCAATAAGAAGGCAGGAACCACCAGGCCAAGCTACAAAACACTAATTTATTAAAAATAAGCAATACAATGATAAAAGTGTACAATGAGCACTTTTGGGCACAAGACCGTTCATCAGATAGCAATCAGTAAGATGAACTACTATTTTAAAATATTCAGCAACCAATCAGACATCAGTATCGCACCCTCCTTTTCTTCAAAGCAGGTTTTAAAGGAACAATCTCATTTACACCTGGGGCTTTATCAACCCCTAGTCTAAAAATCAATTTCTTTTAGCTGTATTCCATATGATTAATCAAATCACCCCATCTAACACTCTTATTGATAATCTGTAACACCATGAATAAAAATGTGAGTCCTGCATTCACTTCTATATGTTGGTATAAATCATTGTGTATTCTACTCTTTAATCTACAGTTTATCTTTCCCACATAGTATGAAGTACAGTTCTAACACACTGCTAAATAGTTAACATTCTGCATTTTACAATCGGCATATCCTTTCAGATAATATTCTTGCCCTGTCCTAGGGTGAACAAATAAGTTGTCATGCATAATATATCTACAGGCTTTTCATTGTCAGCAAGCATAAGTGCCTATCCACTGTGTTAATAACCTACATTTGGCATGTGAACCTGGTTTTTGACACAACATATCCTTTAGATTCCTTTTCCTTCTGAAAGTAAACATTGGTCGTGGTCTTACAAAATTGGCAATCTTAGTGTCTGTCTATAAAACTTTCCAGTTATGTTTAATAATTTCACATATCCCCCCCCCACATTACTACTCTATGTGAGAAACATACGTACTCCCCCATTATTCTTCTCAATTTCTTTATTCGTCCTTCTTCCCCAATTCTATCCTGTTTTATGGAAAACCATGGTTTGGCAATATTCTTCCTATTAATTTTACTATCCGGTATTAATTTTCAAAGATCCTCCTGTCTATAGCCCCTTTTTCAAGTTTCTTTCCAAAGAGCTAATTTCCTGATCAAACTTACTATCTTTGGTGCATAGAAGTGAATTTCTGTGTA
Source organism: Protopterus annectens (assembly GCF_019279795.1). Taxonomy (NCBI): domain Eukaryota; kingdom Metazoa; phylum Chordata; order Ceratodontiformes; family Protopteridae; genus Protopterus; species Protopterus annectens. The sequence continues at coordinate 98,270,825 of NC_056748.1, forward strand.
CCTGCCCTTTAATAATATTGTTAAATGTATGCCTAGGGTGCATACTATCGCATGGTAATAAACTGTTCCGCCAACATGTGTTTTTATATAATGATGTTTCTACACCACTATCCAAATTCCTACTAACACGGACATCCAGATGATCTATTTCAGTCTCATAAAAATTAATTGAGAATCTGAGAAAATCAGTACTCGATTCCAAATATTTCACAAAGGATACCAGCTCATTTTGTGTACCCTTCCACAGAAAAAAACACATCATCTACAAATCTGGTGTAATATCCTAGTTGTACTTTCCATTCATGATGTGTATTAAATATGACCAGATCCTCCCAGTAAGCTAAGACAGGGATTGCGTATGAGTTGGCAGAAGGTGTGGGCATCGCAATACCTTGTCTTTGCTGATAATTCCCTTGACACAAAAAGATATGCTCTGACACCATCCTTAATAATTTACAAATTCGCTGGTTGGTATCGCAATCTAACCCTGCCTTTTTCTGATAGAAGATTCTCTATAGCTGTTAAACCATATTCATTACTTATAATAGTAAAGAGGTTATTTACATAGAAAGTAACAAGCATATATTTATTCTCATTTTCCATATGCATATATTCCTATAATGTTAAGGACAGATCAGTATCTTTTAATAGCCTAGGAAATAACTGTAAAACAGGTTTTAAAGCACATTTCACCCATATTGATATGTTATCCATCACTCACCCCCTCCCTGACACAATTGGTCTTAAGGGTGGATTCTGTACATCCTTATGAACTTTTGGGAGACCCTTGAATACTGGTATAGCAGGATGTTCTATTAGTAAAAATCTTAATGTTGTTTCATCTAACAAACCTATTTTTACCATATTGATCAAGGAATTCCTCACTTTATCAATAAATGTATTAAGCATAATTGGAGAAATGGGGCAGAAACTTTTATCATCTTGCACTAAAACTGTGAGTTTATCACAATAAAATTGTTTGCTCATCACCACAACTGCCCCTCGCTTGTCTGCTGGTTTGATAATAATGCGTTCATCTTGACATATGGTTGTTGAATATTTTAAAATAGTAGCTCATCTTGTTGATTGTTATCTGCAGAACGGTCTTGTGCCCGAAAGCACTCCTTGTGCACTTTCATAATTTTATTGCTTATTTTTAATAAATTAGTGTTTTGTAGCTTGGCCTGGTGGCTCCTGCCTTTTTATTGCTTTTTACATAATTAATTTTATGTTAATAAGGATATAGATTTGTTCCTATTTTCCATGGGTCTTTGCCCAGATTTTTAATGTTTCTAGGTTGAAAGGTATGATTCCACATGCTATGTTTTATAACATTCTACATGCATACTATGGTAGTGGCATTCTCCTGTGAATTATATGGCCATGGTCAATATATCTATATTCTAAGTTTCAGTTTGTACACATGTATGAGATTACTGTACACATGTCTAGTTTTCTTTTTGGCCTCTTAAGTTCTAAATTGTATAATTTAAAAGGAATCAATAAATTATTTATTAGATTTAATAAATATATGGAAGTTACACAGCAAATAAAATATCTTGCCACTATTTTCATTCAAATACTCTTCAATAATAAGATGGATATAGTGTTGCTCTCATTAAACGTAAATGGTTTAAACAACCCAAGGAAAAGATCCAACTAAATAAAGCGCAAGTGGTATTTTTGCAGGAAATGCACTTTAAAGCTAATGATAACCTCATATGGAATCCAAATGAATTCCTAAAAATATCTAATTCTTCATATAGTAAAAAAAAAAACAGGAGTATTAATATTATGGAAGAAAAATGTTACCAATCCTCAAGTGATATATAACTATGAAGATAAAGATGGACTTTTATCAGTAGTAATAATAAGACATAGTAACAGAATTTGGACTCTGGTAAACTTATATTGGTTTCCAGGTATAGGAGTAGGAACAATTAAAAGGCACATAGAACTTATTAATATTATAACTTCGAAAGGTAATTTAATTTTGGGAGGGGATTTTAATTGTATCCTAGATGGTCAGGAGACCACCAATAAAAGACCTTTTTGTATTACTTCTACAGGGAGAATTCTTAAAAAAATGGATAGATAATTTGCAGTTATTAGACTCATTTAGTCTTAAAAATAATTCACTATTATTTTCCCATAGTGACTATAGATTCAACACCCAAACGAGAATAGATAAAATATTTGTATCCCAAAATTTAAAAATGAAAAATAGCACATTTTTCTATAATCCCTTGCCCCCCTATCTGACCATAACTCACTCATTATTAAAATTCAGATGGATTTTAAGAGACTGACATTTACCAAAAGAATTTTGGCATATTTCACCAAATTAAGAGTTTGAGCCATGGTTGGATTTGGAAATGCAATATTTTTTTAGATTTAAATTATACTAGTGACATAAATATTGTTATTTATAAGATTCCCTAAAGGCATATCTTTATGGTAAAATTATTTCTTGGTGTAACAATAAAACAAAGGAGTGGGAATCAGAACTAGTTAATATCGAAAAAGAAATAGAAACTAACCTAAAGAATGGAAAAGATCCAGTTGCAAAAAAAAAAAAAAAGAAATTGGGGAATTAAATAAAAAATACAATGATATCTTAATGCATAAAACCAATTTGGCTTTGGAAAAATTAAAATTAAATTCTTGGTCTCCCCCAAATATATGCATCATTTAGTAATGAGATTAAAAAGACATTCCAGTGGAAACAATATTACAAATATAATTCATGAAGGGGAAAACAATAAAAATGTTTCAGATATAAGTGACATATTAGAAGGTTTTAAAAACACTACAATAATAATGTTTCTCCTCATAATAACATAGACGTGTGCCTGGATTCCTCAAATTTAAATAAAATACCAGAGTACTTAAGCATAAACATTCAAAAGCAATTAACATTCAAAGAAATTAATGAAAAAATTAAAGAAGGTAAAAATAACAAAGCCCCAGGTATAGATGAAATCATTATAGAAATGTACAAGTTATTTCCAGCTTCTGTCATAACAATACTGCAAAAAGCACTAAATGAAACAGATTTGCTGTTCTGAACTGTTTGGAAGTTTCTAGAAGGCCAGTGCTTGCTTGGGCTAAAGGGAAGTCTCTGTGTTTACCAGTGGGAGTGGTTAACACTGAACAGCCTGCCTGTCACTGGAGGAGTGGTTACTACCTAGAAGCTGTAGTTTTAATGGCCATTTTGGGTCAATTCTAAACTCCTTGATCTCTCTCTCTTAAAACCCGGCTGCCTCGTGGTTTTGGCATCTTTTCAGGCTTCCTAGTTGTTGCTGAAGCACCTACCAAGGGGAGAAAATACTGAGAGAAGAAAAGGAGCCACTTTTGTGATTTTAAATATTTTCTTCTGATTTTTTGTTAAGTTTTACTGCTTTGCCACCTACTTTTTGGCATTTTCCGGCTTGCTAAAGTTTATATCTGTAACAGTAACAGTACTTGGAACACATCTAGAGCCTGTTTACTGCATTTCCTGTGTTGCACTTAATTTAAAATTGTTTTTTTTTTTATCTAAAAACTGCATTTTACCTGATTTTGGCCTAGCACTCAAGTGTGGGGTCATTTATTGCACTGTTGTGATTATTTTGCTGCTTGTGTATCTCTGCTACCTTTAAACTACAACAAAAAAAAAAAATCTTGCTTTTTTCCCACTTTCTGAAAGTTAAGAAAGTTCAGTTACAGATTTGCTGTTCTGAACTGTTTGGAAGTTTCTAGAAGGCCAGTGCTTGCTTGGGCTAAAGGGAAGTCTCTGTGTTTACCAGTGGGAGTGGTTAACACTGAACAGCCTGCCTGCACCTGGAGGAGTGGTTACTACCTAGAGGCTGTAGTCTTAGTGGCCATTTTGGGTCAATTCTAAACTCCTTGATCTCTCTCTCTCTTAAAACCCTACAACTCTCTTTTTGGGCGGTTTTGCGCACTGAGCAGCGTCGGGCAGCGCCGCCTAAACAGGTTTAAACTATTCCAGGCTCCACAAAGTCTGCTCTTCACTTTTTCCCTTAGAACTGTTCAAACTCTCAAAGTAATCACTCTATTCTCTTTCTAAAGCCCTGCACTTGCTCAGCTCTTATAAGGAAACACTAACTAACTAAAGCACTACATCCTCCTTGACTTCTCATAAGTATTAGGCTCCCGATTGGTCCTTCCTGATCAAGTGAAAAATCAGTTCCCTTCCCTAATCTGATCAGTAAAAAACAGTTCCCTATACTAATCTGGTATGTCCAAGGGTCAGTTTCAAGGTTACTCTCCAGTCCAGCTGGTGAATCTGGGAATTTTGAGGCAATGTTACAATTGCCTTATGTACACAGACAACCCTCTCCTCCTTCCAACAAACTCTAATACATGTGAGAGATGCAGTTACACAGCAAAACTGGAGGCAGAGTTCTCTCAACCCAAGACTGGCACAATCAGTCAGGAGGAAAAGGTAACCACCCACACCACAAATCCAGTCTCACACAGACCTATTGCATCTGCATTCCCAACACATAAACACACAAAAACATACTCGGAGGCTCTAAATAAAAATCTGCTCTAAATAAAAATCTGCCCCTAAACAGCAAAGACCTCCTAAGCAGATATCCAAGCAACAGCCACCCCTCAACAATACCCACGAATCACATATCTCACAAAATCAGTGTGCCTCACAGTCACAGCCCTTAAGGCCAAATAACACACCAAATACACTTGTTATAGGGGACTCTATTGTCCGGCACACTGGCGTCCTGCTCACTAGACTGAACAAGGAGAAGGTCACTGTAAGCTTCCTGTCGGGTGCCAGGATCTGCCACATAACGCAAGCACTCAAGTCACTCCAAAGCAAGTACAAGTATGACTCTGTCATTGTCCATGCTGGTGTGAATAACCTGAGACGTACCTCCCTGGACTACATGAAAAGAGACATAGAGGAGCACTCTGACCATGTAGCCTAGGCTGGTATGACCCTGTCCTTGAGTAGCATCTTGCCCTCACCAAGAATGATGCCACAGTATAAAGACAAAATGATCAGTTTCAACAATTGGCTAAAGTATTGGTGTCATTCAAAGGGGATCCAGTATTTGTTAGCCTGGGATGACATGCTCAACAAGCCACGTTGCTTCACTAGGGATGGCTTGCACCTGTCACCCTTAGGCTTTTGTATACTGGCCAAGGCACTTGCCAACTTCATAGTGCCGTTTTTAGGCAAGGCTCAAAGGACAAACCTACCTCCATAGACAACCCAAGGATAAAAAAACTAAAGGTAATGCTACTCTATGCCAGAAGTCTAAACCTCAAGATGCACGCACTCAAGGCTCTCCTCAGTATGGAGAAAATCGATGTCTGTGCAGTAACAGAAACCTGGTTCAAGGCTCCTGAGAGCACCCCAGCACTACCAGGTTATAACTCATACCATGCATTTCGGCCCCAAAACTCGGACCGAAGCACAAAAGGAGGGGGAGTATCTATATTCATCAAAGATACCTACACCTCCAGGTTAGTGGTACTGCACGAAGCATCGGAAACCATCCATGTGCAACTAACAGCAGGCAAAACTGCCATTCAGTTTGTAGCCTGCTACAGAACACCCTCCTTATTACAGGAACCTCACTTGGCATTCCTGAGAACACTGGAGAATATGATGGTCTCTCCAAACATTATGTTATTGGGTGACTTCAACTACCCAAACATTGACTGGGAAAACTACTCAAGCCCAAACACCCTCGCCCAACAGTTCCTTGAATTTATAAACTCTAACACAGTGGAACAACTGGTCACCACTCCCACAAGAGGGAACAACATATTGGACCTGGTCATCACCAACATGGGGACTCTATGTTCCACACCAGAGGTAAACCCCTCATTGGTAAGATCAGACCATAAACAAATTTCCCTGGACATCCATATCCCGTCCCCACCCCCAGCCAAGGAAATCACTGTAAAGAATTTCTCAAAAGCCAACTTTGCACTTCTCAAGACTGAGGTGGAATCCTTCAAAGCCCCTGGGCCAGAGGATAATACAGCCCGATCCACAGAATCCTTTACAAATGTATTCTATGCGCACCTGCAGGAATGCATGGATCGTGCTATCCCAAATAAAACCAAGACTCACTCTTCCAAAAACAGGAGATCAGTCTGGTGGACCCCAGCCATAAATAAGCTATACAACAGAAGGAGGAAGCTACTACATGACAGAGCAAAATCCCAAAAAGAGAAGGCATCTCTGATCAGTATTAGCAAGAAACTTCGATCCCTCATAAAATCATCAAAGGCCAGTTTCAAAAGAAAAATTGCCCTAGACACTAAAGATAATCACAAGGCCTTCTTCAGTTATGTCAGGAACAGGGGTGGAAACTCCCAGATATGCTCTGAATTGTTGCATAACAGTACAAAATATACCGAACCTACAGACATAGCCAACATCCTGGCAGACAGATTCAGCGCAAACGTCTCCCCCCTCCCCCCCAAAGGAGCAAATGCCTATCCCAACTGAATGTAACCTCCCTGACATCACAGATGCACAGGTGAAAGCTGCCCTCTCCAAAGCAAAAAACACAGCATCTATGGGACCGGACAGTGTCCCAGGCTGTGTCTTACACGAAGAATGGCATACAGCTACAGTGGTCCCACTCCACAAAGGTGGTGCCACAACGGACCCTGGAAACTATCGCCCCATAAGCCTGACTAGTCTGGTCTGTAAAGCTATGGAGCATATTATCATGGAACTCATAAACAAAGACATTGGGAGACTCCAGACACTGGATCCTACCCAATTCGGCTTTAAGGGCAGATCTTGCCTCTTAAACCTAGTTGATTTCTTTGAAACAGTTACCAAAGCCATAGATGAGGGCAAGGTAGTCCACGCAGCCTACCTGGACCTCGCAAAAGCCTTCGACACAATACCGCACTCGGGCATCATAAATAAGCTTACCAGCTTAAATATCAACCCCTATATCACAAGATGGGTTGCAAACTGGCTCAGAGATAGAACCCACATGGTCAGAATCGTAGGTGCCATGTCCGAATCCAAACAAGTTACAAGTGACGTCCCACAGGGCTCAGTTCTGGGACCTCTCTTGTTTGGTATATACTTCTCTAAGGTTCAGGCTAACATGGGGGGATTATGGCTGACAAAGTTCGCAGATGACTGCAAACTGGGGGCCATAATTGAATCTCCAGCTGGCACAAGCATCCTTCAAAAGGGTCTCACAGAGACGGATGCTTGGTGCCAGAGCCACGGCCTCAAGCTAAATGCTAAAAAGTGCATAGTCATCCCCTTTGGGAAAAACAAGGTGCCCACAAATTACCACATAGGTGGTAATCCATTAAGTATGGAAGAAGTAATTATAGATTTGGGGACCAACGTAGATAGTAATCTCTCCTTTGATAATCACGTTGCCAAAGTGGTTAGAAAGACCTTCTATATAGCCCACCTTATCACGAAAGGGTTCGCATCTACATCAAGAGAGGTCATTGTGCCCCTCTACTCATCACTCATCAGGCCCATAATTGAATACAGTGCCCCTTTTGGGATGTACCTTACCCGACACCTGCAGCAACTGGAGAGACCCCAAAAGTACCTCACCAAGAGGATCATGGGCTACAAACAGATGTCCTATGCAGCTCGACTAAAGAAACTGCAGCTCTACTCAGTTGCTTACCGCCTACTCAGAGGCGATCTATGCCTGATATACAAAGCCATGTCAAACCCAGAATTAATGGACATGCTCCACCTCAAAAAATCCAAGTCCCTTAGAGCTACATGATCCAAGGACCTAAACTTCAGCACAAAAATAAATAGGACATGCTGGAGGGACAGATTAATTTCCCAGAGGCTCCCCTCACTCTGGAATAGAATCCCAATTCATGTTAGACATAGCCCCTCACTGACCCTCTTCAAGCGAAATCTGGACGTGTGAATGGGAAATCGCAAATTCACCCCTGGGATCTCTTCTGTGTCCCTGCTAGATAGAGGCACAGTAAACTAATCTTAAAAGGGTACCTTCTGTGACCTACGTTACAGAGGCACAGTAGGTTAATCTAATAGGGAGGCGGAAGCCAAATACACTCTGGCTAGGCTTATAAATGCCCCAGGGCAGATAGCCTAGTATCTACCTACGAACCTGTTAACCTTCACAAGACACAATTCCACCTTCATGGAGATATTTGTTAATTACACCTATTTTAAAGGAAAACAAAAATCCCAACTCATGTAGTTCATACCGTCCTATTTCACTTTTTAACAATGACTATAAAATTCTTATGTCTATTCTGGTCAGTAAAATGAAAAATCAATAATTTATATCATTAGTGATGATCAAATGGATTTTATTCATAATAGACACACCCATGATAGCATTCAAAGAATTTTAAACGTAGAGTTTTTAAACAGAGACAAATCTGAAGCCCTAATAGTCTCATTAGATATCGAAAAAGTATTTGATTCACTAAATTGGAATTACCTTTTCAAAATTCTACTAATTTATGATTTCCCTACACAGTTCATTACTTTAATAAAGAATATTTGTAAAGACAATTTAGCATATGTAAAATCAGGCCCATTTACATCAGAAGCGATTAAAATTACTAAGGATACTAAACAAAGATGCCCCATGTCTCCAATATTGTTTGCACTAGCAATTGAACTTTTTTCATCAGCAGTCCATTTTAACCCCAAAATTAAAGGCATTGACATTTTTAATCGATTTAACTCCAAAATCATTTTCTTTGCTGATGATATTTTACTCACCTTATCAAATTCAGATGAGTCACTATGTGAATTAAATTCATTAGCTGAAAACTTTCACCATATCTCGGGTTTAAAAATTAATAGTTCTAAGTCGACCCATATATTGATAAATAAAAAAAAATAACCCTAATACTAACATAAATCATATAACTGGAAAACAGGTTTCCTCTTTAAATTATCTAGGGATTGTTTTATGCGAAAAGTTAGAATTAACTCTATCTACAAACTACAATAATATTGTGAATACCCTTAAAATCACTTGTGGGAAAATGGAATAAACTGTATTTAACATTTGAAGATAGGTTGCAGCTAATAAAGATGGTCCTTCTCCCAAAGGTAAATTGCATTGCACTAGCTATCCCTATAATTCCTAGTAAAAAAAATCTTAAAAGAATTAAATACAATTCTTATGAACTTCCTTTGGTATGCAAAAAAGAACAATAGCTTTTCTAAACCATATTAGGCCTTGGGCAATTGGAGTAATTAACTTCCCTGATTTAGAATCTCATATTAAAGCTTCCATTTTCAAAACCGTGATAAATTGGATAGATCCAAAATTCTCTTCCACATGGAAAACATTACATACTGCTATATTCCTAAAAGAAAGTAAATTCACAAAAAATGTACTACTGAATGAACAAAATAAACTCTGGCATATTATTTGTATTAACTTGCAATACAATTCTACCAAACCTACCAATCTAAACTTTATAAATTATATTTACAACACTTTCTGGAGCTTTGTAAACAATAATATTGACATCAAATTATGGTTTCAGTTATTAACTCCCTTCAAAATCACAAAAAACTTTTTCAATAACATTCCCATAGATACTCTTAACTCTTGGAAAGGAAAGAACTTTACATGCTGGTACCAATGTATGAAAAATCTGATAGTCATGGATGTAAGTCAGTTAATACATTTAATTTATCAAACATTGACTGGTTAGCTCTTAATAGTTTAATACCTTATGCACAAGATTTATGCAGAACAATAGACAATTCCTCCTTTAAATCCATACCTAAATTCATATTTTGTTTACATGAAGTAATATATAGAGACTTTAATTGGACAAATTTAATTTCAAAGTTATATAAAGTCATTATTAATTATAAAATAAATTCTAACCAGAAATTCTGGAATTTTATCACTAAAGAATATCCATTATTGTTATCAAATGAGACTAAAACATATGTATTATATTCTATTAAGTTAACTTCAAATATACAAAGTTGGAAAGTCTTTGCATGGAAGTTTCTTCATAGAGCCTTTTATACTCCCAACAAAATAGATAGATTTAATAATTCTAATGAAATAATTTGTTGAAGGTGTTCTTCAAAATGTAATGCTGATTGGTCTCATATTATGTATGAATGTGCCCACATAAAGAAATTTTGGAAAGATATTGGTGAATTTTTGCAAGCCATTTTTACGGATTCTTTCACTTTGTCAAAGCCACTAATTCTTCTGAATATAAATGAAACCATTGTTATGAAGAGAAAAGACGT
>NC_056748.1:98286079-98373579 GCF_019279795.1 Protopterus annectens
TCCAAATTTCAGGGTACCTCCCACGTACCTAAACTGTAAGGCAGCATAAACTGGCACAAAGCCCTTTAGAGTATTCATGCCAACAAAGAGAAGGAGGCTGAACCCCGACAGGACAATACTAGAAATGACAAAAAAAAGTATTCACACCTTGGCACAAACAACACAGCAAAAAGCAGGGAGCAGCTACTGTAGCAGTGATCATTCACACATCTACTGTTATGGCTAGTTCAACTTACACAATTGTACTATGTTCATCATATTGATTACTGCTGCAGCAGTCTTCGCTATAGGCGTAGATTACCTTAGCTGACTACATTGGGGAAGTAGGAGACAGTCCAGGAGCCCCTGGAGAATGATGTGAGCAAAGCTTGACGTGGACCTAGAGAAAGAATCAAGCATACATTGCTTTGTAAAAGTACTACTACTATTTTTTCCAAAGTCCTGTGCCAATGCTAAAAGTAACTTCCACATTATCTCTCTAAACGATACAGCCATTGAAGATGTTACCCATACCAAATTGCTTGAGTTACCATAGACGACAACTTATAGTTTGATCTTTGCATACAAAACTGTATAAAAATTACTCATCAAAAGTAAGGTCTACTATGTACAGCAAAAAACTTCCTTAGTCTTTCTACTGGAATCACTCTAGCTGACACTTAGGTTTTACCCTCTCTTCTGTATGACTGTCCTATTTTGAGTAACATTCAGATCTTTTTAAATTATAAATGCATCAATGCTGCATGGTACAATAGCTAAATCTGCAGCTACCCTGCCATATAAGGATCATCATTACTCTTTATTACATGCCCTCATCTGGTTAGAACATCCACATCAACCAGCTCATACACAACTTCTACTAACCCATAAAAAAAAATGCGTAGCCCCTCTACCTGCATTTCTATCTCCCTAGTACTTCATCACTATCTTACAAATATCCATCTGTGCTCTCAAGACAGAAACCTAATTGAAATCTAGAAACAAAAAAGTATGGGGCAATGTTTTTACTCACTGCATATCCATACTATGGAACTCTATCCCTAATTCAATCAGAACTATATCTAGCCTCCGTGTATTTAAGTCCTCTCTCATAGAATTTCTCACTAGCTCATGGCTATGCCCATGCACATCACCTGTATGATCTTAGCTCATGGCTATGCCCATGCACCTCACCTGTATGATCTATATTAACAAATATGTTACATTGTTACTAACCTCTCATTAGTTCATGGCTATGCCCATGCACCTCACATGTATGATCTATATTAACAAATATGTTGCATTGTTACTAACCTCTCATTAACTCGTGGCTGTGCCCAGGGAGGGTGGCCAAATGGTTAAGTTGTTTACCTTACAAACAGAAGGTGCAGGGTTCGAGTCTCACAAGGGATAATTGGCTAGGCTTAAAATGGCTCGCAAGGCCAGTTAGCTTAGTACTAATCTATGAACCTATGCACCTCACCTGTATGGGCTATATTAACTAATACTTTACATTGTTACTAACCTCTCATTAACTCATGGCTATACCCATGCACCTCACCTGTATGATCTGTAGTAACAAATGCTTTGCATTCATACAAATCTCTCATCTTAGTATCTGTCTGTACCTTTCAACACCTGCCATTTCCTCAATCTTAGACTGGACTTGTGTCTTTTTATTTTTATTTCTTAGCATAGTATACTATACTTCTAACACCTTTGTATATATTGATTGTCATATTTGTCATTTTTATTTTTAATCACTGGTATGTCCTCATGCTTTATTGTTTCCTGTGTATTCCACTGTCAAACTGTATGCATATATTATTTTTTTAATTACCTTTGTACTAGTGTATTGTTTGATGTTGTTTAATTCTCTGAAACTTTTCTCCCCAGTCCTTGGCTGAAAATAGATATTTATTACCCAGTTGGACTTCCTTAGTAGACAAATGTCAATAAAGAAATAAATAAGTATACAAAGGACCAAATTGCTGCATCTAGAATACCTCCAAAATTCAATCCTTTTCAAAAACCATAGTGGAAGCCAAGGCTCTGGTACAATGGGCCTTGACCCTGACTGGAGTAGTTTTTTGAGATGAGTATGTCAAAAGGTAAGTCTTTGACAGCCATTTGGAAATATCTGCTTTGGCACAGGTTGTCCTTTCTTCTTTACCTTCACAAGAAATAAACAATTGATCCGAAGATCCGAAAGATTTGGCTCTGTCAAGATAATATCTCAGTTGTATGTGGACATCCAAAGTGTGGAGCATTTTTTCTCCATTTATAGGTTCAGGAAAGAAAACTAGGTGATAAATATGTTGACTTAAAATAAACTCTGATACCACTTGAGGCATAAAAGAAGGATTAGTTCTCAAAGCAATCCCGCCCCTGAGGAAAGCGAGATAGGTTTCACACATCGTAGGAGCTTACAATTCAGATATCCTTCTTGCAGAGATCAGAGCAATTAGTAAAACTTTTTCCATATTAAGAACCTCAAGTCATCTTGAGGTAAGCTTCTGCAACACAAAATTAAAATCCAAGTTAGGGCCACTGGTTTTCTTGAAGGCCTTTAATGTAAAACCCCTTTCAAAAACACCTTGACATTAAAATGTATTGAAAGAGGAGGATCCATGCACAGACATGCTAAAACGGCTGATAAATGAACCTTGATGGAGGAGTAAGAAAGGCCATACGATAACTAGCACAAATATTGTAAAACCAGAGAACAACTAGCCCAGAATGGGTGCTGGTACCAAGTAGAAAACCTTTTACATTTGCTAACGTGGTTTACTAGCAGCAGGCTTTCTTGCCTCCATTTGTACCTGCTGTATATCCTCAGTAAACAGATGCCTAAAGAGAATTAAGACCCTATCATAGAGGCAGCCAGCTGAAATTGATCATGGTCTGAGTGTATGAAACACCCCTGATCTTGTGTGAGTACATCCAGTCTGTGAGGAAGCCTGAGGTATTTAACTCTGGCCATGCACAAAAGAAAGGGGAACTAGTTTTGCCTAGGCCAGAAGGGAGGTCACCACAATGATCTTGGACTCCAAAATCTTCAGAAGTAACCTGAATATCAGTGGAAGGGGTGGAAAAGCATATATGGACATTACTTTTATTTTATTTTCTTTCCCTGGGAAAGGAATCTGTCTTCCAGACCTTCTTGCATAGAGTCTTGGAGCAGAATCCTCCCAGTTGATTGTTCAGGAAGGAGTCAAATAGGTCTACTTGTGACAGTCCCCACAGATGGATTCAATCTTGGAAGACACACTGATCTAGTTTCCATTCATGAGGGTCTGCCCGTGTCCTGCTCAACTCGTCTGTCACACAATTTTGCTCTGAAGAAATGCAGGATGCTGGTGGAGTGAAATTGTGCTGTGAAGTCATATCCCAAGCTAACATGGGTAACCTGCAAAGGAGGTATGACCTGGTTCCCTCCTTGTTGTTAATGTACCAATGACTGTGGTATTGTCTAACAACTGGAAGAGTTCCTGTGGACTAAAGATGAGTCAGAGTGTAGAGAGCCTTAATTGGGGCAGGAATTGCTTCTATCTGTGTGCTTGCATTTGCTCTGGGTGGCCCACATACCTCGCACTTTTATCATTCCTGAAAGTGATCCCCGAGAAAAGTTTGAGGCATCTGCTGTGACTTATTACTTTGAAACAGGGAGAGGAAAAAGACAGACATTTGGTGTCTCCACCAAATGATTTCCTTACTGAAAAAAACTTGAGCAATAGGATTTCAAAGGCTAAAGAATATTGCTGCTGGTAACAGAGACTACAGATATCATTGCATCTTTCTCACGTGGAGTCCTGCTAGGGGTATCATGAGAATCATAGATGCCATGAGAGCTAAAATCCTGAGGTATTCCCTCACAGTGATTGAAGTCTGAGCAGTCAACCTTAAAAATAGATCTAGACATGGAGCTATCTTTTTTCCTGTAGCAGAAAAGCTCTTTAAACTGAAATGTGTAGCTGACACCCCCAGAAGAAAATCCCTTCAATAGTCATTCTGACTTGCTGGACTGACCTTGGTTTTTTTCAGGTTCCAGATATCTTACTTGTCATTTCTTCTTAAATGTCTGTTTACCTACATTTTTGAGACTCTTTTGCTAAAATAAGATGAGGGATTAGGGAATTCTTTAAAAAAAATGGTAAAGGAGTGCAGAAAATCTTAGAGATTCCTGGTATCAGCTTACCCCTTTCCTCACTTTTTTTATCACCTCTGCAGCAGTGGGGGCCAACAATTAAATATCTATACAAAGAATTTAAAATCTCATTTTTAGCATCATCTGAGAAGTTCTGAGAATGTAGCCAGGCAAACCTCCTCAAAACAGGACCAGTAACCCTAGCCCTGGAAAAAATATCTATTGAGTCATGCATGCATTGTAAACATGACTTGTATAATTTATTTAAAGCAGCTTTTTGCTCATAAGAAGAAACATTCCTCCTAATTACACAGTTATTCTGAACAAACTTAAACACATGAGCCTGACTATTCAAAATTCTGAAAAGTATAGTTGCAGAAGCAAAAACCTCTCCCCATAGTTAGCAATAATCTTCCTATCATTATAAGAAAAAGTAGGACTGAAATTAACTAAATGTTTAGCACCAGAAGGATTAACTGGAGGTTGCAGTTGCTGTGTCAGGTTTAGGAAGAGTGTATAAAAACTTAGACTGAGGAACTTCATACAGCATATCTATGTTTTTAGTGGCAGCTGGCAGACTATTGGGAAAATTGCTCGTAGTAACACACACACACACACACACACACACACACACACACACACACACACACACACACACACACCAACTCTGACAGAACTGGTGGAACAGGTGAAGGTTCTGGAAATTCCTTCTGTAACAGGTCATAGTATTTGCTGAAGGACAGAGAAACATGTTCTCTTATTGAAAGAACTGGCAGATTCTGAAAATAGTCTCACAGAAAGAGACCCCCCCACACACACACACAAAATTAGAAACTGAGCTCTCCTCTTAGTCTAAATCAGAAATCTGAGGGGGAAACCCTGCATCTGTCCCATCATCTTCCTCTTCAGATTCAGAATCTTGACTCGATTCAAGGAAAGAAAGGTATTATTTTAACCGACAATACTTTACAACAAGGATCAATAGACTGAATTAAACTCAGTCAGAACCAGTAAATTACTCCTGTCCAAAGACATTTGAGGAGATGTTGATGCATGTTTAGTTTTCTGTTCTTTTTGACATGAAAAATGGGGCCAACAATGTTGCAGCTGGCACAGCTTCCACAGGGATCCACACAACATTCTGACAAAACAGGAAAGCCTTCCCTGTTCCCTCTGTCAGGGCTAACAAGACTGGCTCTCCATTTCCCACTGAGGAGACCCCAGCAGAAGCAGAGGATGTGGCAAACGTCCAGTCTATAGTGACTGTAGTTGTTATAGCAGAGGGATTCAGGGTAAAAGATGAATGGTTTGAGGTACAACTAATAGCCACAACATAATCACCTACTTGCTGCTAAGGCAAATTGCTCGGCTGGTGTGGTGGTAAAGACTGTTTGCTTAACTTTTTCTTTTTTTGCATGGAAGATGAACCAACAGTTTGTTCCAAGATCAAGCAGAAAATGGTTCCTCTTTCCCAAGGAAAAGAGCAGAAAAAGCTGGTAAAAATTTAAAATCTTTAAAAGTCACCTTGTCACAGAGAAATATAATGAAACGTAGCATAGAACACTTTGCCAGCCCCAACAAAATAAAGTAACCCCAATTTTTCCAAAGAAATAGTGGTTTTCAAATACCTTAAACCACTTTTAAACTGACAGGAAAAAGAGTGCTCTCATTCAAACATCCAATACAAGTCTTGTGACAGTCCATTAAAACACAAACTCCTACCATTAAAATAACTTTCCTGAACAGGAAACTGTTAACCACAGTGGTTTTAAAAAAGGAAGTTTTTTTTTCCCCTAACAGAAATTTATCTTCCCAGCAAAGGAACACTATGAGCTGACTGCTGATCCTTGGATGCCTCAGAGGAGCATTCCTTTCAGTGCCATGAAAGCTCTGAAGGGCTTTATGTTCAACCCCCCCCTTTATAGTCAGCTCTACTTGAGCTGATGAGTGGTTTGGATGTGTGGACGGTGCCCTGAAGCTTTTAAAGCTGTCTGGCTGTTATATTCTTGGTAGTATATAAACTATATAGCTAAGGCTATTGCAGCAGTGATCAATGTGATGAACATCTATTTTTTTTTCTCTGTGAATAAATTGATATATGTAACCAAACACTGGAATCATTTTTAGAAATTTTTTAGCAGCCGATTTGAAGATTGTCCACTGTATTTTAACTCTTATGAATGGAGTGTGACTCACCAGTTAAGGAGAGTGACTACTGATAAACAGTTTATAGGAACAGCTTCATATGATTGCCAAAGTCTAACCCACCTATAATGAAACTGAGAAAGGATGGCAGCATCAAAGCCTGCCTCATGGACTTTGAAAGATATGCAGTCCAGGAAAGCGGGTTTGAAACTGAATGGACAAGAGCCCTGTTTAGCTCCATTGGTGATATGAATTTCTGTTAAAAAAAGATACCCATACCTTAACTGTGTGGGTGGTGTCAGTAAGTGAGTTGGTTATCTACCAGATGGAAGGGGATTAATGTTAAGTTATGTAAACTTGTTAATAACACCTGTATGGGGATTGTATCAAATGCCTTAGCCAGATAAAGACAATCATTGTGGATGGAATGGCTCACATCTATGGCTTCCAAGAAATGAATTAGATTGCACAGACAGGATCTTCCTTTAAAATGCCAAACAGATTTGGATCAAGGGACTCAAGGCTCTGTATATAACTGTTTATGAGATATGTTATGATATGTTGTATGACCTTACAAATGATACTGGTGAGAGTTGTGGTTCTGTAATTACCTTGATCTCTGCAGGGGATGCCTTTATGTGAATGGATCTCTACATCAGCCTTCCAAGCATCTGGTACATAACGAGTAGAGATAACAAGATTAAATACATTCAAAATGTTTCATTTTGAAAGTCAAATGCAAGAAGGGTGACAGTGAAACATCAAAACACAGCATATTGATACAGAACACAAATTAAATACAACACATACTATGCAGGATGTCAAGCCCCACTCCACGCCACATATGCCAACTCAGAGATAACACTACAGTGCGAAAGAGTAAAAAAGACCTGTCCCAGCTGTACTGTGATCTAGGACAATAAGCCAATATTCTGTGTTTTCAATGATCTGTCATAGACCTTCTTGTGTTCATCATTCAGAGGATTTGATGATCTGAATGTAATCCCAAACATACTAAACAGGGTTTGAGTAAAGCTGCATTTAATGCTTACTAGTAAGCAACTAGGCACATTGCCTGCACCCATGAAAGTGTTGCTCTTGGTCTTTGATATAAATGTGAGAACATGAACAAGAAAGATTGTTTGGGGGGGGGGGGGGGTGATGGGAACTGAGGCCTGACTAGTCGGTGTGTTCAGAGTTGAATTTATTAGCATGGATGTTGGCGATAGTTTTACACTCAGAATAGGTGGAACATTAGATACCAGCTGCAAGCAGAATTATTTTGTCTGAGATTCCATAGTTAAAGAAGGCTTTGTGGCTGTCTTTTGCAAATGTAGTAAGTCTGAATTCATTGGTAGCCTTATATTTTCTAATGAAGTGCATGAGATATTTGCTAACTTGTTTTAGATTTTTTTTTGTGGTGACAGGAGATTGCTTTCCTATATACACCAAGTAAGACAGCCTTTCTATAATACAATTACTGAAATTTATATTGTATTTGTAACATGTAGGAGCAGATGCCTCTATACATTTATTAAGGTGGGGTAGAAATCCGTGGTAAATGCAGCAGCTTTGCAAGAGGTTTATGGAGAAGAGCACTTTGAAATTGTTCTTATGTAGAATGCTTATGAGATAATAGGATCACAGATGTATAAAAAGATGCCTCTGAAGCTTCTATTGTGCCTGAATGGATGGAAGCACTGAACCCAGGTACATTGGGAGTGTTATCAATACAATGCAACCAACTTTCAGTAACTATAAAGCCATGGATGTGTTCAAGGGTCAGGAAGGCTTCAAGTTCATGCATTTTCTTATCTGAAATTTATGCCTTAACCTGTGCCATCTTGATGTAGGCTGAACTGAAGATCTGTCTGGTAAAGTTGAATCTTGTGGTCTAAGCATGAGGAGAAGGCTGCAGGCTTTGTGGGACTTATGAGTATAGATTTGCAATGCTGGTGAATCAGTCATTGCAGTGATGGGTGATGACACAGGTGTAAGTATAGAAGTGCATATAGCTGTCTGAGGCTCATTTATGAAGTCTGGACAAGGTCTGGACGTTTAGCTTAGGAATTTTTAACAATGTTGGTTTATTGTTGTAATGCAAGCAGAATGCTGATTGAAATTGGTACCTATTGAGAGGCTGTATTAGTATATAATAACTAGAGAGAGTAAGAACAACTAGACAAAGATCATATCATATTTATTTCAAGTTGATAACCAATTATGTGGGCTGGTTAATATATCTTTTTCAGCCATGACTCGGGAACATCAGGACAATGTATAAAATTACAGTAGCTATAAATTAAAATACTAAAAAGCAATCAAAAAGCATTTAAATGAATGCATGCACAAAGTCTTGTGAATAGTATACATAACTGTATAAAAATCACATGTGCAATTAAAGTACATAGTTCATACACTAAGACATTTAACACAGGCTAAGATTGTGTTTTTTACTCAATATCCTAAAAACAAGTGCAGACGACTTCTAATGTTAAGTGCTCTTCTAATTTAACCTTTCATTTTGTAAGCATTTCCTGATGCCTGAAATCATCAACAAACTTTATTTTACCTGTCTACATGTGTGAGTGTTAAAGATAAAGTATACTGTTAATAGAGGTAGGCCAAATTCAACTTTTGAGATTAGAACATTTTTGAGTAGTGCAAGTCATGCAGATTTTTTTTTTTTGTAGCATAGCTTTAAGTGATTAAGTGTTCTATTCACAGCATTGTCAGTGTGCTGAGAAAAACAGTACAAAGGAGCAAGACACAGGATTCCAGGAAAAGAAGTGCTAGGAGGAGAGTGGGTAACTGTCAGACGCATTATTCACTTGAAAAGCTATAGACATTTGCAACATGTATTTTTTATTTGCATTTTGTAAACTCATGGACTATCCAATATCCATCTTTGAAAAGACTATGCCTAAGTCTGGCAGCTGGTGTAGAGCATTAAGGCTATGATCTGCTAATTATATGCTTCCTGTAGTTCAGGAACCTTCTAAAATGACTCCATTGCTTGTCTGTTCACTGCACAGCAAACTTACTATGGAGTACACTACCATTTAAAAAAAATAAAGTTAGCGTACTTAACCATCTTGGGGACAACAGTGATGAAAATATCTTCCTTGTTAGGCCACAATTCAAAACTGCCAAGAGAAAAAAACTTTAGCCACGTTTGAGTTATTCCCCTGGAATCACCTGCCAGTAGATATCCGGCAGCAGAAAATGCTTACAATATTTTAAGATTAAACCTCAGCCTTTCATTTACCTAGTGTCTCTCTACTTAGGTGTTGCTTTGAGGCAAGAAGGAAAATTGAGCTAAGCTTATCAGTGTTGTCCTAGGCCTCATGCCTAATAATTGCCTATGAATTTAGTTGACTAATGACTGTCATTGGCTGGGTTTCTTGTTTAATATCAGCATTCTTCAATCATCATCATTCTTCATCAATACCCATCTTCAATCTTATAAATCAGGCACTTTGCCTGATGACGTAACTGATCATTGTCTCTCCTGTGTAATCAAGCTCAAAGTAGACTGCTCCTACCAACCCACCTATAGAACATTAAGAAACAGAAAGAATTTTATTCTCACCAAGTTTCAAAATGACCTTAAGGCATGCAACTGGTCAGTACTAAAACGTCTCCCCCTAAATGAAGCAGTAGCGTACTTTAACACCAAATTCCTTGCTATTCTTAATTCCCATGCTCCCAGCCACTCTATTAAAACCAAAGTTAATATTGCAACATGGCTTTCTAAACATATCAAAACCAAAATTTCACTCAGAAACAAACCATGGGCCATCTACCGAAAAGCAAAAGCCCCACTTGATCAACTAAGATTCAGACAGCTAAGGAATGACACCAAAAAATCCATAACCTTAGACAAAAAGGACCACTACTACCATCTACTGCAAAAACACCAAAACAAACCTCAAAAGTTCTGGACAGGAATAAACAAACTACACCCAGGCCAAACCGCCACTCCACCCCCCTCAGCTTCCCAACAAAAATCCCCAGTAGACATTGCTAATAACTTCAGCAACTTCTTTACAGGGACTATCCAGTCTCTAGCCAGCCAACTCTCTCCCAATGGCTCTAATTATAATGTAGCCACACCCAGTACCCAAACATACTTTACCTTCCAACCTGTTCCTACTCAACTTATTCATGCCCTACTTAAGAAACTAAGACCCACCACCCTGGCTGCCGACCTCCTCCCAGCAGACTATCTGCAAAAGGCTGCTGACACTATAGCATACCCCATCTCAATCTTGATCAACAGAGCTATATCTGAAGCTACTGTACCTACTATATGGAAAATCTCCCATGTCATACCTCTCCATAAAGGAGGCAGTTCCACTGAACTGTCAAACTTTAGACCCATAGCTATTCTGTCACCTCTAGCTAAAATTATGGAGAAGTGTGTACACGTACAGCTCATGCACTACCTCACACAGAATAAGCTGTTGTCCAACTTTCAGCATGGCTTTAAGCCACACCACAGTACTACTTCTGCCCTCCTCTTTCTCTAACGTCATTAACCACAACCGCAATAATAACAAACTATCCTCAGCACTCTTTCTAGATCTATCCAAGGCTTTTGAAATAGTTGACCACAAAATGCTTATAAATACCTTGAATGCCTTCTCCTTAAATAACCATGCACTCCAATGGTTTCAACCCTACCTGTAGGGCAGGCAACAGACAGTGTTATGGCAAGACAAGCTATAATTTCACCTACCCATGACATTGAGTCCCCCAGGGGTCGATACTAGGACCCCTTCTTTTCTCCATCTTTATCAACGACATTCATTCAGTCATCCCAGATGCTACCTGCATTCAATATGTGGATAACTCTACCTTGATTTGTTCTGACACCTCACCAGCTACTTTATTCACATTAACCCAAAATACCTTCAATACAGTGGAAAAATGGCTCTCCAATCAACATCAAATCCTAACCCCACACAAAACTAAGTTGCTCCTCTTCTCCCCCACATGCAGGACCCCTCTGCCATCCTTCACCATAACTGTTAACAATGGCACTTTCATCTCCCCAGAAGCCCAAACTAAACTACTGGGTGTCATAGTTAATGATAACCTGAAGTTTGATGCGCATATCAATCAAACTATCAAAACCATTAATAAAAAACTTGGTTCTTTTTACAGAATAAACCTTTTCTTACCCCACTTGCTAGAACT
Organism: Protopterus annectens; assembly: GCF_019279795.1. Lineage (NCBI taxonomy): Eukaryota > Metazoa > Chordata > Ceratodontiformes > Protopteridae > Protopterus > Protopterus annectens. The sequence goes on from NC_056748.1 coordinate 98,297,553, forward strand.
GCAATTGCCCATTCCCATCTGCTATCAACCCTTCTCTACGCCTCACCTCTATTCTCCAACTTAAACAAAACAGATCTTAATAAATTATCATCCTGCTATAACCACATTGCCAGATTTGCTACTGGCACAGCGTACCTGACACACCACTGTCAATCTAAATCGCCTAGGATGGCTTGAACTGCCAAGACTACTGCAGTTCAACCAGCTAATAGTGGCACATAAAGTCCTTTACCAACCAGAAAATACACCTGCACTAAAAAATATTATCAGCCCGTACACCAACATCCGGCCACTGCGATCATCCACTAGACTCCTAGTTCAAACATACAAATCCAACTACTCAGCTGGGATATCTCTGTTTGCCAACTCTGTTGGAAAAATATGGAACAGACTTGCAGCTGACTTGACCCTAGAACCTTCACTAATTCAATTCAAAAACAACTCAAGAAATACTTCAAAACTCATTGGTTATGTCCTTGCACTAACCCCGACTAGTGACCCGTCTATTTCGTAGGTGCCTTACCTTCAAATACTTCTAACTTTTTTCTACCACTCCATTTCAGGAAGGGTCAGTTGTATAACTGCTGCTCAGTGTGTCTTAAACCTGAATGTAATGTTATGTATGTTTAATTTTGAAAATAATGTTATGTTTTGTAAAGTGTTTTATAATAAGTTAGTACTATATTGCTTATGACTGTAATCTGCTTGAAACTAGCATTTACTAAATGTTCAATGCATATTATTATTATCTTGGAGCTTTTCTCCCCGGGCCACCGCTGAAAATGAACATGTATCCAGTCGGACTATCCCATTCAACAAATGTAAAATAAATAAAATTCTTTGTTTAATCTAGTTTGCTCCCCATTGATGCAATACTTCTCTTAGACCACATTTGAGTCCTCATGAAATGCAGTTTGTTGGGAATTGAGAAAAAAAATAACTGGAATAGATAATAGAACATATGTTTTTGCAGGAATTTATGCAAAGAATTTGTGGATGATTCAATCAAGCTTTGTCTTAACTAAACTTCTGTCTTCTGTGGAACCACAAGGTCTGCTTAAAGCTGTTATAACTGTTAAAAAAAGAAAAACTGAAATCAACCAAAAATCACTAGAAATCTTGCAGGAAGATGTAAATGCATTAATTTATACTAAAAATATGCCCACTATGACAAGGTCTTAAAAACCCTGGTACCTCTCTTCATTCTAAATCCAGTTCAAAGTTAACAAGAAGTAATGCAACAGCAAATAACTAAAGACAGAAGCTTGGATTACTCCTGACTTACTACCCAAGGAAATGGAAGTGGGAAGGAGAAAAGGAGGATATGTAAATTAAAGATGATTTGAGAAGCCAAACTTTCTCACAAATTCAGATCACGAAGGTTGCTGAAGAGAGAAGAAATAAAAATGGCAATGCAACCAACATCCACTCTAAATACTTGAATCTACATTGCATTATTAAAAAAGAATATTAATGGTCTAGATATCTCTACAGCAGGATATTGTTCCTACCAATGGAGTATGTTTGCACTCAATCTCAACTACCAAAGAAATATGTTCACACTCAATCTCAAACAAAGTAGCTCATTAACCTGGTTTAAAACTAACCTTGGCAAATGGATAGGAATCCCTACATTTGTGCTGGGACTGTCCTCAAAAGCCCATATAAACATGGGCAGCAAGTAGCTGCAAATGCAATAATTAGGTACCTAATAATCTACTGGACCAATTGATTATTACAGACCTATGAGTGTATGAGCTGCATGCAAACAAATAACAGTAATCTCTTTCTCAGTGAAGAATACCTTAACTCCTTCTCAAACCCTCCTGAAGAACTGGGTAAATGGCTTAGTACTCATATCATTTGAAAGAAATTCATAAATGCTTCAGCTCTTTCACACCTCCCTCCACTACAAGCCAAGCAAGATTAGTTAGTGGGAAATCTTAGCCTGAAAATTCATAGATGCCATCTCGTATCCAAAGACAGGGCTTTCAGCATCAAAGAACCAAACTCGAACTCCCTCCTGTACTGCTTGAAAAAACTCAATAACTACAATTAATGTTGGCATAAAATTCAGCAATTGCAAAATCATATTCCTTAGCTGAAGTTGTCCAGCCTGCTTTATCTCTTGTAATTTGTTATCCTTATTTCTATGACACTCTCACTTGACTTCTTTTGTAGAATAGCGTGAAAGTAAATATGCACCTGCTGTGCACCTCTTATGTTATTTACATTGCAAGTATGTTCTCTCCTCTAAATTACTTTAACAGCCAAGTTTACTGTAGTCTGAAACAGGGGTTCAATAAACTTTTAATGTCTAATGAGTTACCCAGTAAAGAAATTGTACCATGCTGTGCCCTTGTGACATGTTTTGCCATTTAGTAGAATCCTTTGATTATCTTTCTGTGTTTGAGCTGCAGTCGCAACAATTCACCCTGGTCTCTGCATGCTTATAATGATGGCCTTGAATATACATCGTCTATGAACAATAGTCCTATGGATGCATTTCTGCCAACCATTGTTATTCAGTACAATTTTTCCATGTTGTTCTATATGTATTATATCTACAGCTAGCAGAGCTTAAGGATTTGTCCTCTTTGCAAGAGTGTGGAATGTAGTTTACCCACATCCTATATTTTTTTGCATTATGGTTGTATATTAAATAACATCTATTGATGTAACTGTATGTTTACCTATTAAGACCCTGGCAAGCATGACATGTTTTGCATTTTTGATGGGTTCATCAGTAGAGCATAAGTGAATAGTTTGGTCATTATCTGAAAACACTTAACTTTATACAAAGTAGTATATCAATAATATAGGGTGACTGCAAAATAGCTGAAGTAATTGTATGCCATTAAGAGGTCATTTGCATAATTTCCATGAACCTCCTTCAGAAGAATATTAAGGTATTATAAAGTGAAGTCTCTGGTTTGATAGACTTTTTCATGTTTTTCACTATGATGTTTTTCTGTATAATCTTTTTACTTGTTTTTTTTTTTTAATTATGTGTAATTTTGCAGTCACCCTAACACTATTGATATAAGGCATTGTTTTAAAGCTGAGTATTTTCAAATGCTGACTATTTATGATGAACCTATGAACCTATGATGTACAGATGACGTAATAAAAACAGTGATGCATATTTACAGCTAGTTGAGTCTGGTATTACTTGCCAGAGTGCCTTAATAAAGACTTGAAAAAGTAAAATGTCAGAGGTGTTCAGAATTCAAACAGCTGAAAAACTTTTAAGTGTTTAAAGGATCATTTTCATATTTTTCAAGACTCTCTTTTAAAGGAAGGTTAGGGTATTAAAAAGAGAACACCGACTTGGCATTGTCTTTTTGATGTTTTTGCCTATGGGGTATTTCTGAATAACCTTTTTACTTGTTTCATATTCCTGTATATCTTGAATGTCTTCCATAAAATAGTATATGTACAAAATTCATAGTCTACTTATGGTGACCCATGTTGCTTGGTCACAACAGCTCAACCAAAAGTAACCATGATCAAATCCTAGTGATGTCTATGATCCTATTTGCTTTGCCCACACCTTTCCTGGAGCAAACTTCCTCTCCAAGTTAAACAGTATGATATACTGTCTGTCTTTAAAAAGCAGCTGGATCACTGGATGGGTATTCACCAACTCACCCTTTTTATGGCTGACCTAGCCTTCTTTGAAAAGGAAGGCAAGATGTAAGGGTGGGTACTAGCAAGGAGGAAATAGCCTTGCAGCTAAGTTGTGTTGTAACTCCTATGATCAGTTTAATTCTGTAGACAAATGGGTAAACGTGAATTACTCACAGGCCTGCCATTGTGTATTGCTAATATGGAATAGCTTTATGCAAAAAAAAGTTTTACTCTTTTAAATGCATTCATTATATAAAGCATAATCTGTGGCATATTCAGCTGCCTGCTCTGATACCACTCACAGTGATAATTTAAGACTGATTCCACTAGGATTCCTTGAAGTTATTGAATTCAGATCACAGATGCTAAACAAATAATGTTCATACTCCATGACACAGAGTAAGCAGCAACTCACATGACACACATTTAAGCTTGTTACAATGAGAGCAAATGTAATAAATAGAGAGCAACATCAGTGCATACCAATCTGGGGGCTTTGCCTCCATGCCATCCTTATTTTGTTATTCTTACCTCAATGTCACTGCAGCTTGGAAAACTAGTGATCACTGGCAGGTGTAAGCAGAATAAAGCTTGGTGTACTCTCTCCAGGAAACGGTGAGACTGATATAAAAAAAAAACTGCATGCATATTAGCATCCCTTAGTGTTTGTCCGGAGCTACTGGGGCACTAGCAACTAAAACTCAGATGTGAAACAACTGTGACATGGGCTCAAGGGATCCAAACAGTGGAACATGAGCCTGTAAGATAGGCTCAGGTGACCCAAACAGTAGAACATAAACCTGTAAGGCTCAGGTGACCCAACCTGTAAGCTATACTGGGAATAAACACAGTGACTAACCTATAGTAAGAGGATTGCCTGTAACTTTTGCTGCTTTAACCATAACAACAGAACTGATCAAGGGACTGTTTTAAATTAACCGGATGAGCATTTTTTAGTAAATTTTTTTCATAGAAAGTGAGTGTATTTGAAGAAATAGTATTATTAAAAAAAAAATTCTAAGCTTGTTTCCTGCCTTTCCTGTAACTAGTCTAGTCCAGATACAGATTTGCTGTATCCAGGACTGTTTAAGCATCTGAGCCCCCAAAGCTTTCTGTGTTGGAGGGAAGCCTTCTAACTCATCAGTGGGAGTGGTAAGCAGTAGATAGCGTATCTACAAGAGGAGTGGTTTCTGGCCCAGAAATTGTAGTTTATTGACCGTTTGGGCAGTTTTTCCATCTCTTTCAACTTTCTGGTTTAAAAGCCCACGTCTGCACTTTTCCCGCCTTTCCTGCCTTTCCTGTAACTAGTCTAGTCCAGATATAGATTTGCTGTATCCAGGACTGTATGAAAGCTTCTGAGCCTCCCCAAGCCTTTCTGTGTTTGATGGAAGACTTCTAGCTTATCAGTGGGAGTAGTAAGCACTAGATAGCCTATCTACCACAAGATGAGTGGTTTCTGGCCCAGAAATTGTAGTTTTTTGGCCATTTGGGCAGTTTTTCCATCTCTTTCAACTTTCTGGTTTAAAAGCCTGCATTTGCACTTGTTTCCTGCCTTTCCTGTAACTAGTCTCGTCCAGATACAGATTTGCTGTATTCAGGATTGTTTGTAAATTTCTGAGTGGTGCCAGAGTCTGCTCTTCATTTTTTCCCTTAGATCTGGTAGTTCTCTCCTCTCCTGCACTTTTACTAGCTTATTAGTCTAGCACTTTACCAGACTTCTTGTAGTAATTATTGTAGCACACAAAAGTGCTACCAGCAATAAACTTTCTACAAGGAAACAGCTCCAGTACTTATTATTAATGTTCACCCCTCCAGGCATGTTTAAAGGTCAGTTCCCTGTGCTTTCTTCTATTAACCTGGTGAAGTTGGGCATCCTGAGGCAATGTAGCAACTGCCTTATGTACACTGACAACCCTCTCCTCTTACCTCCCAACACTCAAACTTGGGAGAGATCCACTTATATATCCAAACTGGAAGCCATGCACTCTCCAGCCAAGACTGAAATAGCTGGTGAAGAGGAGAAGGCAACACTTGCACCACACCACATAGAACACATAGCCCTCCAGAACACACACCGCCTTCACATAAAAACACAAACCACACACCTACCTTCACAGAGGCTCTCAATAAAAATCTACCCAAACAGCAGAGACCTCCAAGGCAGAAACGCACTTGACCACCACAACACTAATCACGAAACACATAACTCTTCTAAACAGTGTGCCACTCAACCAAAGCCCCCAAGGCAAAACAGCATGCCCAACACACTAGTCATAGGTGACTTGATAGTGAGGCACACTGAAGTCCAACTCACTAGGTTGAATAAGGCAAAAATAATAGTCATCTGGCTGTCAGGTGCCAGGATCTGCCACATAATGCATGCACTCAGGTCCCTCAACAACAGGTACAAATATGACTTTGTCATTGTACATGTGGGTGTGAATGACCTGAGACGTACCTTCCTTGACTACATGAAAAGAGACATGGAGGAGTTCTCGGATTATGTAGCCCAGGCAGGTATGCCCTGAGCAGCATCCTACCATCACCCACAATGATACCACAGTACAAGCAGAAAATGATTGATTTCAACAGTTGGCTAAGTTTCTGCTGTCATTCCAAGGGGATCCAGTATCTGTCTGTCTGGGATGACATGATTGACAGATCTCGATGCTTTGGCAGAGATTACCTGCATCTGTCAGCCTTGGGCTTCCAGATACCAGCCAAGGTGCTTGCAACCCCCATAGCACCTTTTTAAGGTGGTATTCCAAAGACCAAATTGCCACTGTAACAGCTGCAAACAAATGCAATCTGCGGGTCATGCTGCTCAAATGGAGAATAATTGCATGATTGCAGAATCATACACCAATGCACTGTACAAACACATACACAAATGCATGGATGTTGCCATAACCAATAATACCAAGATGCTCTCCTTCAAAAAAAAGGAGGCCAATCTGGTGGTCCCCTGCCATAAACAAACTCTACAACAGAGGAAACTGATGTGGAATAAGGTGGAGTCCCAAGACTGGAAAAACTCCTTTCTCAGCCTCAACGAAAAGTTGAGATCTCTCATCAAATCCTCTAAAGCCAGGCAGAATTGCAGCAGATAGTAAAGACAACCACAAGGCCTTCTATAGTTATGTAAAGAATCTCCATTTCAATATCCAGATTTGCTCTGAGCTACTGCACAATGGTACCTCTTATACCGAGTCAACAGATATTGCCAATATACTGGCTGACAGATTTAGTGCCAACTTTACTGCACCCCAAAGGACCAATACCTGTAGATTGCCAGGCACCCAATATTACTGCTGCACAAGTTAAAACAGCACTGTCCAAGGCAAAGAATACAGGTTCTATGGGACCTGACAATATCCCTGGCTGTGTTCTATATGAACTACAGAGTGAACTGGCACCTCACCTGTATGCCCTGCTCAATCACAGCCTCCCCTCAGGCTTTATCCTTACCGAATGGTGCACTGCTACAGTCATCCCTCTCCACAAAGGAGGAGCGATTACAGACCCTGGGAACTATCGCCCCATTAGCCTGACAAGTTTGATATGCAAAGCTATGGAATGCATCATCATGGAGCTAATAAACAAGGATATAGGGAATATCCAAACTCTGGATCCCACACAGTTTGGTTTTGTGAAGGGTAGCTCATGCTTGCTCAACTTCTTTGAGTCAGTCACCAGAGCTGTGGATGAAGGCAAGGTGGTTCATACAGCTTACCTTGATCTGGCCAAGGCCTTTGACACCATTCCCCTCAGGAATTATAGAAAAACTCACTAAGCTAGGCATCAACCCCTATATCTCTAGGTGGGTTGCAAACTGGCTCACAGAATCCACAGTGTGAAAATAACTGACTCCAAGTCAGACTGCTGACCAGTTATGAGTGGAGTCCCACAGGGTTCGGTCCTGGGTCCTCTCCTGTTTGGTATCTACTTCTCTGAAGTCCAGGCCAACACAAAGGGACTCTGGCTGACAAAGTTCACAGACAATTGTAAGTTGGGAGCTATTATTAACTCTCTAAGTGATGTTGACATCCTAAAGAAAGACCTCAATGAGACCAATGACTGGTGTCAGAACCATGGCCTTAAGCTCAATGCCAAAAAATGTGTCATCATCCCCTTTGGGAAAAACCCAGTTCCCATGAATCACCACATTGATGGTAGTCCACTGAACACAGAAGGCATTATAAGAGATCTGGGAACACAGGTTGAAAGCACCCTCTCTTTTGACCACCACATTACCACTGTGGTTAGAAAGTCATTCTATGTGGCACATCTCATTACTAAGGGTTTTGCATCCAGGAAGGAAAGAGGTCATTGTCTCCCTCTACTCCTCCCTCATTAGGCCAATCATTGAGTACAATGACCCATTTGGCATGTACCTCAGTAGACACCTGCAACAACAGGAGAGGCCACAAAAGTATCTCACAAAGAGGATCCTAGGCCTTAAACACTTGTCCTGTATGGACAGACTACTTAGAGGCTATCTCTGCTTGACTTACAAAGCCATGTCTAACCCAGCTCTATTAAAAATGCTACATCTAAAGAAATCCCAATCCCTCCACACCACATGCTCCAGAGACCTCAACCTCATTACCACAATCAACAGAATATGCTGGGGGTACAGGTTCATATCCCAGAGACCTCCCATGCTATGGAATAGACTTTCCATACATGTCAAACAGAGCATCTTACTGGCCCTCTTCAAGAGAAATCTTGATGAGTGGATGGGAAATAGAAAATCCACCCCGGGGATCACTCCAGTGGCTCTGCTCGACACAGGCACTGGGAACTAACATCGGGTGGCACAATGCCATGGTAATCCTATGAGCTAGACTTGTAAAGGCTCTAGGGCCATTAGCCTAGTACACACCTGTGAACCTGTTACCAGAAATATATTTTTATGCCCACTTGTGCATGTGTAAACACAGAATACTGCATCACTGGAGCTTCTGTGAGGGGGGGGGGGGATCAGCATGTAAGTCAGTAAAATTTTAACTAGATCTTACAATCAAGTAAATGATATTGAATTTGATCCCTGTGGTAAATTACTGACCATTACTGTAAGACTAAACCAAAGCTACAGCCATTGCCTTTCTCATTAATGATGTATCCACATTTTTTTCAATGCACAATGCCATGTATTGCTTTTTGGATAATTTAAAATAATGTAGACTAGCTCCTTGTCACACAAATCTGCAAACCAAAATATACAACCCAATTTGGGAAAATGTGTGTCTTTCGGCTTTTCCCAATTAGGGGTCGCCACAGCGGAACTCTGGTCTGCTAATGATTGGCAGTGGATTTTTACGGTACTGAGTTGCCAGCCCGATGCCCAACCTTCAAAGAAGGCACACCCACTCACACATGCACCTACCTGCATGTCTTTAAACATCACTCGACTGTGGGGAGGACATGCAGATTCCACACAGAAGATACTCCAGCCAAAAATCGAATGGGAGAACCTCTTGCTGTGAGGTGACAATGCTAACCACTGCACTACCACGGTCACGCAAATCTGCAAACCAAAATATAGAGCCCAATTTGGGAAAATAAGGCTGGGATTAAGGCTGAACCTCATTGCAGGTATTATGTGCTGTTGCCAAAAGGGGCTGTTTCTGCAATTGCAAAAATGTGATTCGAAATATACATTTAGCCACAATGAAGAAACGCATCATTATCGGCTAATTTTTATGTCTCTGAATATTGTGGTGTTATTAATAGTGAAAATCAACACATTCCTGCAGTACTGACCACTGGTGGCCCATGTATCCTGTTGGCACAAGTGTCCTCATTTGTTCTGCTACACGTGGACACACATCCAAATGCACATGTGGACACATCACCATACCTCTTACCTGCCCCTGACTTTACAGAGTATCCCTGATGTTGCCTCCTGTCTTTTTCCTGTATTTCATAAATTATGGATGTTTACAGTTAGCCAGCAAAGCCAAATATTACAGATTTATTCTTCTCATTCATCAGAAACTGAAGTTTAATGCTAGACCTTTTGTTCTATTAACTTTTTTATGAGAATCAGAGTACTATTTAAAAATTCTCATTGGCGTCATCTAGTGTTCCTGCTGGATTTGTCCAGAAGTCTTGAGCATAGCCATTTTGAAGTATGGTACCTCCATCAAGGGCACATCCTGCATCCCTCTCAACTGTCACTAATTTTATAAAACATCCCTGATTTTGCTTCTTGTACATGCGCTGCCCCTTGAAACCCTTGGGCTATTACAAATAGTCATTAATGCCATACATTAGAGCTTCATACTTCTCATTGTATAGAGCGCACGTTCTGATACAGGACCTGTTCTTCAATTAAATCCTCCATTACTGCAGAAAGCTAAAGCTCTGATTTGTTAAACAACAGCTCCCTATGCAGAGTGTATGGAGTCTGAATCCCTTTTACATCATTCCTTAACCTATTGTTCTACTAACCCCTTAACTGACTTACAGTAATGCTTCCCTCACCATACATCTTGTTGCCAAGATATCATTTGTGCCACAAAACCTATTGTTGTTTTAACTTTATAAGTAGCTTAGGGTAAGCATAAAGAGAGCCCTGGTATCTAGCATTCCCTCCATATCTTGTGATGCAAAACCTGTTGTTCTGTTAACTTTTTAAGTGATAAAAGCACTAAAGAGTGTCTCTGGTGTTTAGTGTTCTAAGTACATATTTCAAGCTGCGACATCTTGTTCTATTAACTTTTAAAGTGACTAAGATTAATAATTTAAAATGCCCTAGTATCTAGTGTTCCTCCATATATCTTTCATTCTGCAGAAGCTTCCATTGCTTTATTAACCTTTTAAGTAGCTTAGTGTAAAATTTAAAATTTCCTGGCATTTTGTGTTTCCCCATCCATATATTGCAGGATTTACTCATTACTCTAGGGTAGTTTAGAGATATAGCAACAACCCCACCACACACATTCAAACATTCATACACACACAAACAAACAAACTCCCAGACAGACATCCTCATATTAAATCACTCCTCTCACCTGATCTCACACACACACACACACAAACATGCACAGACACTCATATTAAATCACTCCCCTCACCTGATCACACTCACACACATACTCCTACTCTATCTTTTTCCTAATTAACCCACTACTATGACCACCAACACACATGCATGCACTCACATACATTCACTCAGTGGGCACCAATCATACACCTACAGACACACACACACACACACACACACACACACACACACACACACACACACACACACACACACTGCCTCAGACATGCACACCCTCACACCCCAACTCTGACCTTTCTACCTAACCTGAGCTTGCCTTTTACAATGGTCTCCCCATTGACTGCAATAGGGGGCTGCAGCTTTTTGGCCATGCTCAATAACAAAGCCCTCTGTGCTAATTTATGTAGCCAAATGATTCTCTGAACTGCTGAACTGCATAAAAGCCTTACTGCAGACATTTCCTTGTGACAGCATATGTTTAATTAGCACAGTTATATCCCCTGGAATGCCTCATTACAATGTGGCACAGCCATGAGGATGTCCTGCCATAGTGATCCTACAGAACAAGTTTGATCACTGTGGTAGGCCTGTCTCTGAATCAGGAAAGGCCATGGCTAGCCGAAGCAACCTGTGTTGGGGATTACCAACCCTTTCTGAATCCTGGTCTGTTGCCCATCCCCTGGTGTACTAATATGCATTGCGGAAAGCAATGCTACTGTTGCTGTGTATTCTGCAAAATATACCACAGCATATCAAATTTCCTATGTTTCGAACATGTCCACTTTTTTATTTATAAAGTCAAAATTCTATAGTCATATTTAATGCTGTACTTGCTTTGTCCTCATTAAAAAATACCAAATAACATGTTACAGCTCCACTAAAAAAAGTATTATGAGTATCTTTCTTCCCCTTTAAAATAGATATATGTTGATAAATGTATGTCTTTGTTTTAATGCTGACTTGTGCAAGCAAATGAAAATGCTGTATCTTTTCTATCATGTCCAAATGGAATTAAAATGCCACAGCTCCACTCAGAAAACTATGTCCCCTGTTACATAATAATAAACATATATATATTTATTAAACCACTGCTCGTTGAACTCCTTCCATTCTAGAGGAGTATAGCTGTCAGGAAAACAAAGTTCCTATGTGCCCTGTAAGACTACATTCATTTTTATAGGATGCTTCTTCATACTCCTGAGATAAGCACACTTGCTAGAGTTTTTCTACTTCTGCTTTCTGAAGTGCTGGTATAGATACACTCCTAAAGCTAATGCAGCAAGGTGGAATCTGCTAACTGACATGATCTGCTAACCATCCATAGAGAAATGATCACTGTAGGTTGTACAGGGTCGGAGTTATTAAAGAATAACAGCACGAAGTTAGGAAAATGACAGATTTCCATGTTGACATAAATAATGCAAACATGAAGTGTGATGCTGTTGTACTGGTGAGTAGCAAATGCAAGCAAATTAACATTAGAATATGTGAATAATCTGAAGACATGCTGAGATATAAATTTCTGCTAACTAAAGCCATTATGAATGCCTGCAAATGTTTTTTTCTTGACTGCAAGAGCAATTCTGGCAGATGTGTAGTTATAGTGTTAAACAGTAGATTGGTTTGAAAGAGTAGTCTGATATGAAAATTTTATACAGGCTAAAATGTAGCTGTCTACATATAAATTTAAATAAAACTATTCATAATATTTAATGTCTGTATTAATACCATAATGCCGGTGTGCCATTCGGGTAAACAGATGGTGCCATTATCGACACAACTTGAATTTTTGTCACAGATACCACCTAACATGCACACTGTTTAAATCAATATTGCTGTTTTGAAATATTTTAAATCTATTTATACATAATTTGCACAATAATACAATATCACAAAACAGTTTGCTACTCACTTGTGTCATACATCACCAAAATCTCTTGGACATCTCAACAATTCTCTCACTTGACAGCTTAGGTTTATCTTGTACAATTACAGAGCTATAACACTTTTGTGACAGTAACATCAGTAACATTAGTAATTTTTGCCAAATATAATATAATTTTTATTTCATAAATCTGCAAAATATGTTGAGGTTGATAAGGGAGGGACTTGAATTCTGATTTGAAGATATGTATTAAGACTAATCTTTGTCGTCTTCTTTTTCTTCTTCTTCTTGGGTCCGAATGGGTGGGGCAACAGGAAGAAATTAGAAGAGAACATTCTAGAATTTTGTCTGGTAAATGTCTTGATAGTGGCCAACATGTGATGAACCAAGAGAGAGAAAGTCATATGATCCATATACATGAGTGGTCAAGATGCAACTCAGATTAATAAGGAAAGGGCGATTGGGATAAAATCAGAGATTGCAAAATGTACCCATAAACCACTGGTGGCAAGCAGTGGTCGGAGAATGTTGTAAAGTCAAAAGAAGCCATGTTGAAGACCTGAGAGCTGACTAGTGCAAAAGCACAAGATGTCAAGGAAATAAATAGGCAGACCCAAAGAAGAAAGGCTGTATCTCAAAACAGCATGTATGAAGACCATAGAACAGATATGTGACCTAGCCAGGTAAGGAAAGAATGTACATATGGAAAGCTGGTGGTGGAACACAGAAGTCCCGGGAGTTTTCAAAAGAAAGAAGGACTGCAGGAACAAACAGTAGACAGAAAAGATGGACCAGGCTAAAAAGGAATACTGGTTAGCTTAGAAGGAAGCTGAGATAGTAGTCACAGTGGCAAAGAACAAGACATCAGAGACATTCTTCCAGCTTCTGGAAAGTTACTAAGCAGATGGCACAAAGAAATTCTTTCAGGTTGCAAGGCAAAGACAAAATGATAAAGAAGATAGTCATGAGATATCATTCAAAGGAAATGGCATCAACAATCAGCTCTCCAAATCACAGGACATCAAAAACTGATGGAAAGAGTACTTCCAGCTGCTTCTGAATGAAGAAAACACCACCAAAGCTGTACTGTCTCATACAGAGCCTGCAGTGAAAAAGGAGGAACAGCATACCATAGAAGAAGTAAAAACAGCACTAAGGAAGTCAGGGTAAGCAGCAGGTTCAGATAAGGTCTCAGAAGAAATAATCCAGATGTTGGGTGAGTTAGAGGACAACTTGCTACTGGTGATGCTCAGACCAGTATGGAAATAAAGAAACATCTTGTATAAGTGGAGAATAATCACTCTAGTGCCAGTGGAGAAAACAAAGATGCCATGTGAGTAGTATATAGAGGTATCAAACTCCTGTCACGCTGCATGAGAGCACTGGAGAGGGTGACTAAAAATGAATAAGCACATGGTAGTAGGAAAAAAGATGGGAGATGAGCAGTTTCGATTTAGATTGGAATGCAGCACAATAGACTCAATGGCTGCACTAAGACAGATTGTGTTGAAGAAACTAAACATGAAGAAAGACTCCATTTGGGCATTCTTAGACTTGAAGAAAGCATGTAACAAAGTTCCAGGAAAGCTGATTTGGGCAGATCCACGATGTTTTGAAGTCCTGGAAAAACTGGTAGAATTAGAGCTATAGATGAGTTTTACTGCTGAAATGATATCCCAACCCCATATTCTAAAATGAGAAAAAGGAGTTGTGGATAGACTGTTGGATATAGAAGGACCCATTAACAAAAGTCCAACTAGTGTTTGGACTCAAGAGGTTTCCACTGACATGGGATGTGCATCAGGGTACAACTCTGAGTCTGTTGCTGCTTGTAGTGTTTATATACTACATTAGCAAACAGGCCAGAGGGAACAGATCAACAAATCTGCTCTAAGATGATTATGTGGCATTATAAGCAGATTCTGAACAGGAGCTTCAGTAAATGAGAGGTGAATGGAATGCATTCCTGAAGACACACAAGATGAGGAAACAAAGTATAAGCAATACAGTTGTAGGGGTTAGTGGGAACAGGTTAACATCTTCATGTACCGGGGAGGGAGTTAAGGAAAAGGCAAGTGTGAATGAGGAAATCAGTTAGAATTCGAGCCAACTGGCAAATTATTAGGGATAGTGCATGATAGAAGAATGTCAAGAAAGCTGAAAAGTTAGGTGCACAAAACAGTAGGGCAGCCAGTACTTCTGTAGGGTACAGAAACTTTGGAAGGGATGAAAGAGCAGTTAAGCTAGATGTGATGGACTTGAAGTGCTTGAGACGGGTGATAGGATGTACAATGTAGGACTAAAGAAGAAATGATATTTGAGCATATGCTAAAGAAGTTCCAGTTGCACAGAAGGTCAAAGAGAACAGATCAGGGTGGTTTAGGCACATGTACCAGAACGCAGATGACCAAGTGAAGAAGATTTCTGAGATTATTGGTGGCTGGTGACTTCAAATTAAAGAGGGGCTGCAGGAGACAACTGAATGAGTGGGGCCAATGGGAAGGGGTGTGGTCAACTAGAAAGGGGATGGAGCTATGCCCAAAACCAAAACAACTGGAACTTTAATTAAATACGCTGCCCTGGGTGCCAAACCATCATTACAAAAGTCCAATCAAGACAAAATGAAGTGTAGAAGAAAAACATATTTCACTGCATTGGCTACATGACAACTTGCTTAATATCTAGATGGAAACACAAAGGTTGCGATGCATGAAAAAAATAAATTACTTTTTAAATACATTACTGGAATGCCAGTCAAAATCAAGTATATAAAAAAAAAAAAAACAGCACTCAACTCAAACCACTTCTCCTTGCACTGCAGTTCTAATTATAATTTATATTCCGCTTTATAAAATTACTACTTTTAAAAGTGTTTCTTATCCAAAAAAGACCTGCTGCCTGACAACAACTATCTATTGTTTCATGGGGAAGACATAATCAATGTACAAATGAACAGCAAACAAGAAACAAGCTCAAGATAAACTGCTTAAAGGATTACTGCACAAGTTATGGACCACATATGATAGATTGGCATTCTGTTTAATTTACGGGTAAAGCCTGCAAAGATGACTTCAAGTCTCTAGCAAATGTAATGAGCTTCTGAAAATACTGTAATCCTGTCCTTTATTACAAATACTATCATATGCATTTCAATACCTAGGGCTTATACGTTATCTAGTTATATAAATATTCTCTGCATGGCAACAATGAAAAGGCTTTCAGTGTTGGTAATTCTTTAACAGTATGCTTATTAAACCTTACTTTCATCTTACAATCTCCGACAAGCTTACCTGATGGTCGTTAAAGCATTACTACTTAAATACAGAGCAACAGGGCACGGCAACAGAATGCATTTTCTGAATACTAAGCATAAATCAATAGTATAAAAATATGACGGAAAACCAGAACATTCTGCAAAATCAAGGACAGATGAAAAGCCACGGTCATACTTGTGGTCTGCCTTGGATTGGGGGAATACTCTGCACACTTACACTGCTCCTTGCCTTGCTTGGACACATCCAGAGCCATTACAATGGGGGAAGTGGGTTTCAACAAGTATGTCACAATGTGAAATGTCTCTGGCTGACAGTGATGGCTCTTACACTCATACCTCACAACCTCAGTGCAAGAAATCTGGACAAAGCCATACATAGAAGTGGGACACAGGCCCAAAAATAAGGGCACTTTTTAAATATTGCTCTTATAAATTTAGAAAGTAGTAGGTCTTGCATAGTATGTATTTTCTGAAGGGTATGAAATCTGAAACTCAAATGTCTGCCATTAATTTCTAACTTCAATCTTTAATGATTTGCCACTAATTTGCCAGAAAGCCACAATTTTATGAAAGACAGTCCAAAAATGTGATGCAAAAATATAAAATTGCTACACAATACAGCTGGGAACCTGTCAAAGAAGGGAAACCTTTTTAATAATAGTACTGTTAACTTGAGCAGCTGACAAAATAAGAGCCTCTACATGCATTTCTGAAATAAAAGTAATCTATAACTCTGATCATTACAGCTGTTTATAATTGTAAACCTCCATGTTTTCTTCCAAAATTGCCATTTTGCATAGGGATTATTAGGGGGACAGCTACATTTTGAGCCAAAATTGGGAAGGTTTGGATATTCCTAATTCTATAAAGCGATTTATTTGCACGTACCTCTCAACCTCTTAATGCAGGAAATCTGGACAAGGCCAAATATATTGGAGGAACATACAAACAGTACTAAAAATTGCTCTTGTATAAACTTAAAACAGTTAATAGAATAACAGTTCTTGCTTTAGCATGCATTTTTCTTAAGGTTATGATGTCCGAAACTCAATGTCTGTCATTATTTAGTGACTTCATTCCTAAATTTGCCAGAAAACCACACATTTTATGAGGAACAAACCAAAAATAAGAAACAAAAATCTATTCATTCTGCAACAATCTGGGCAGTTGAGAGGTACAGTTCAGCCGGGGCCGTCTTTGAGTTTGCTGCCATTCTCCCCCCACAAAATCATGGTCGAATGGAGCCTCCCCCCTACAGCCATTCCAATGTCCCATTCTTTGGTTATTTTGCCCCATTTATCATAAACAATATAATGTGCATACTGCTTTACTTCTGCAATGATTTGGATTTCATTTGAAAGTTTTGTTTTGCATTTTACAGCACAAACTTTAATAGACCTGCTAAACAAAGCAATGCAGTCTCACAATGAAAATAGACTTAGCATTAAAACTTCTCTGCCCTTGAAACTCACATTCATTGAAACAGTATTAAAACCCACATTCAAAGAAAATACATTTTGCCAGTGGCAGATAAAGATTAATTTTGGGCTGTTTTCAAATCATAGGCCCCTTGAACACGAAACATACATGTGCTCTTTGATACACCTTCCTGATTTGTATTAAATTATATTCCTTGTACAATACAGTGCAGATGTTAGAGGGCATTTTAAATTTATTGTTTTGAACATTTTTCCAGTAAACAATGAAACACAATGCATGCACCATTAATGACAAAACTGCCCAATTCAGAACATTCCCATCATAAAAAAGTCTACTCAAACTTCTACAGTCCACCAGTATCAGTAAATATGCACAATCTCTGAAGAAGTAAACGTCATCTAAATAATTCCACATTAAAGAAATCTGTAACTAATGAAGAGGTTGCTGTTAGCAAACAACTTTATATGTCATTGTTTCATCTACAAATAAAGTGCCTGTTGTCCTTGAGGAATAAATTGCCTATTTTGCATTAAAAAATGATAAGCTAGTAATATCGCAATAGGGAATGGATGGCAAACTGATAACAGGTTCATATTTACTAGGTATCTTCGCCACAAAGGATTGCAGCATCCACCCCCTTTACAACACAGTACAGTATCAGCAATTCGTCTACCTACTGTGGGAGTAGAACCCACAGCCTTCTGCATCAAAAGCAAGTACACTACCTGTTGTGATATTAACAATGCAAGCAGACTCAGCATAAGCAGCACTAAACTTTTGTTCCCTGCAGCTCTCAGCTCCTTGTAAAATCTACTTGACACTCAGCTGTATCTCTGAACTTTGCAGCACAAGAAATCTGGAAAAAGCCAGCATTTATGGGGGGGGGCAAAAGCATAAAAAACAGGGACACATTTTAAAAATTGCTTGTATAATGTTGGAAAGTTGCTAGAATAAAATGCTGTGGTACCACCATACATTTCACTGCCAAGTCTTGAACCCAGGGGACCCTGTGCAAAACAGTCAGAGCAGCATACCACTATGCCAAATCATCTGTTTTGTGAAAGAGAGGAAGACTGAAACTTAAATGGCTACCATTTAGTGAATTCAGTTCTCACCATAGCTGTCAACCTCTTAGCACAAAAAACTGGACAAAGCCAATAATGGGAGGATACAGTCCCAAAAATAGGGACAAATTTCAAATATCCATGTTATAAACTTAGAAATTTGCTAGAATAAAATGTTTTGTGTTACTATGTACTTTCTGAAGAATATGGAGTCTGAAATTCAAATGTGTATTTAACATTTGTTAACCAGGAAAGTCTGACTTGGAACAAAAGCCAATTTTCAGCAGAGCAGGGAGAAACACTCCAGACACATGTTCTTTGTAAGATGGGAGGACATGCAGACTCCACACCGAAGGTACCCCAGCCAAGAATCAAACCAGAGAACCTGTAGCTGTCAGGCAACAATGCTACCAGTGCACCACAGCACTATTGACACTGCAAGGAAAAACAAACACACAGAAACCCCAGATTTTATGAGGAATAGAACAACTATGATGCAAACATCTGCAATTTTTTTACAAATGGTGGTGGGTAGGGAATTCAGGCCCTTGCCACCTGCACCCAAGTTACAGGGTTCAAGCCTGAGTATTCTCTACCCACCACCATGTGTTCTCTCTAGCCACCAGTATATAGAAACTGGGGCATTACACACACAGACACACACACACGCACACACCCTGAAAGCAAACAAGCTCCTAGTCTTCTCCTTAGCTCGCACATGCTAATGGCTGGTTCTGCGAGAATAGGCTGGAGATGACGCAGTGAGGTTTCCTTCTTGTCTGTGCAGTCCTACTGCACATGGCTGCAGTGCAGAGATGCCTTTCTCCTCTATCCGGACTGCCTAAGACTCCTACCTGGAGTTCTGTGAGTACCAGGGACTCCGAGCAGCCTTCGTGGAGTTCCGGGACTCGTGATTTTTTTTAAAAAATTTCTTATTTCTTTTCTACAGGTTGGGGGGGGCTGCAGTCCTATAGCATGAGCTACCCCTGCATACAACTCCTGAAGAACTACCTAGCCAAACACTGGCTTTTCTCTTGCCATTCACCAGGCTAATTTCTTCCTACCTCCCTGTAGCATACCTTATCCTCTACTCTGACCTCCTACTGTAGTCCCTCCATCTCTCTGCAAACATTGCAGACTTATAATTAGCTCTCACACTGTTTCACTGATAGACTGTGGTTCTTTGTTTCCAGCCCATACTGTATATACATCTGGAATAGGAATTAATCTCCCTGTCTTTATTTCAATGTTGATATACATGCATAATGTCTTAGAATTTATTGTGCACATTTTCTTTGTATTCGGTACAAATTTACAATGGTTGTCCTTCCACTTGAGACTGTATACTTGCTACTGTATTATAATTGTATTCTAAAATTATATAGTATTGCAGGTTTTATTACTGCATATAGAGATTTTCTCCCCGGGCCTCTGTTGAAAACTGGCTTCTGGCCCAGTCAGACACTATCCGGTTAACAAATGTAATTAAATAAATAAATAAATAGGCAGGCATAAGCATGCTCAGCAATCCCTTGCATTGGCTAAGAGACAAAACATAGCACACTCACTCAACACCTAGGGGCCTAAAACCTTCCTCCTACTCACATACATATATTAATGTTAATGCCAGGCAACTCACACAAGCTTTAGCTGCTGATGTATTGGCTGTGTACTGCTGCCATCAGACAGAGTCAGCCTTGAAGTAACACTGTGGCAACTGCTGCATTTACAAGTTAAGTCCTGAACCTTGTTGTGTAATACTATTCTGGCATATCCTTGTATTTTCTCACTTGGTAGAGTAAGCAAGTAAAAGGTGGGAGATCTGTACAGAAGTTACCTTAACATGTGACAGCAGTGACTTATTTGACTTATATGTGCCCATTAATAAGTAGTAGGACTCAGCCATCAAAGATTCACATAGTCATACCTCTCAAAAGTACTGATGATCACTGCACACTCTCAGTTTAGCACCATATGTTTATACTGGAAAATCATTAAAAATAGAAGTTAGAAAGTAATGATTCACATTGCAGTTTCTGACTTCACAACCCTCACAAGATTAAACAGAAGGCAGGATGCAAAACATGGAGAGTAACAAGAGCAACATATCTTTGTTTGTGCCATAGCAGTAACTTACCTTTGATCTGCCCCCAAAAGACCAGTCCATTCTTATTTGTCCCATAACAGTAACTCATCTTTGCTCACCCCAAAAGAACAGTCTGTTTGTTAGTGCCATAACATTACTCAGCTTTGTTCCCCTTAAACGAACAGTGTACCATTGCATGTGCTATAACAGCAACTCACATTTGCTCCCACAAAGAGCATTTAATGCTTGTTTGTGCCATCCAACCTGCCCTTCAGTTGTTGGCAACTGCATATCATATTATTCCCATTTAATACACATTTTAAGGCCAGTGATGTACAGTAGAATGGCTTACACACTGCATGTGTCAGAGTACTGGCCAGATAACTGAGAAATAATCATTACATGTTGTGTGATCACTATGTCCAAATATAATAAATGTAATAAATCTACAGTTTATGATTGATATCAATGTACATTTTGTGCAGTTGGTTGTGTGAAGAATAACTTCAATTCTTTCCTGCAAATCTGATTGTGTGACAGAAGGATAGGACACCCATCCTGTTTAATGAAGGTGCATTGGAATGACAGTTGAAATCCAAACTTATGAAGAAATATCTCATGTGTACATTTTCTACTGTGTATGACATAGATTGTTTTTACTTATTTCAAGGATTTCTTGTTTTTTTACAGGATAAGTAGACCTCCCAGAAAGTAGACAGCCAAAAATATAAAACAGTGCATTCAGTCAATGCTATTGCCTGTGGCATCAGGTATAAGTGAAAGGCTGGAATACTGATAGTCCTGGGTTCTAGTACAGTGTGTGCAACCTTCGTATGACTGTTGTGACATTGCAGTTTATAGCAATGAACTTAAAATTGAACAGCTGTTATTTCAACTCTCTTGTGACAACAAGTGTTAGTGTAGGACTGTCATGCACATGGTTCTGGGTTCAAATACAGCATATTCCATACACCGTTACTGTTGCTTCACTAGTGGGGTTTGGCTTTATTGGCCTAAATGTGTAAATTAATAGACTTAAAGGAAAAAGCCATGGACATTCAGAATTGCCATTTAGCTGAAACACCTGATTATCCTTAAAGGATAATTTGCATATATCCCATGTCACCTCTAATATAAGAGGTTTAAGGAATCACACAGTGGAAAGTCTAGCTTTGCTAGATTTTTCTTTCTATGTTTCTTAACCAATTGTTTTTTTCTATGTGACCTTGTTACTCATTGTTTCACTTCCCTTTATGGTCACTCTCATAACACTTGACAGTGTAGAATATATTAATTATATGTATGAGGGCTGAGACACTAATATTCTATCAGTTCTTTTTTTTCTTTATCTATGTATTATCATGTTTATTGTCAAATATATGACTATGGGTATACTGTGTATTATAGTCTTGTAAGTATATTTCTGCTCTCTGGACTGCCATGACCTTCACATTTGTCAAACACACATACTCAACTGCCTGTACATGAAATAACCTTGAAATTGCATTGCTTGCCACTATTGCGCACTGCTTACTATCATGCACTGTGTTTGCAGAATGGTGCATGATGCACAACAATTTCAAACAGTGTGCACATTCCCAGTAAATGCAATGACTGGAATTGGTGGGAAACCATCATTCCCCATTGCTCTTGATCCATTATAGACATGTCAGGAATTCATGTAGATGGTGTGACATTTAGGGCTCAGACATGGGGTGCCCAGGAGTCCAAGATTTTTGTTGGATTCCTAGTGAAACACCACAGTGCCAGGTTGCTGCGAGGGGATTATTCTGAGCCCCAGTATAAGTCAGAGGCTTGGGATAGCTTGGCCTGGGCTGTGACCAATGCCACCATTATTGCCTGCACTGGTGAAGAATGTAGGGTAGGCATCACTACAACAACATTTGTAGGAAGAAGAGGTGTCCCGTCAATGCTCGGATTGAGAAATTTAAGATGGAGGACATCCCACAGATGTGTGAGTATCGACTACAGAGAGTACTTGTAAGGCTTAAAAGCTGAATATAGGCAAGATTGGTATTTATAATGGTATTCTGTCTGCTTTTACCACAGCTGCCATGGAGAGGGAGTGCAATGTTAGGACCCATCCCGCAAAAGTGATGAGGATGAGGGAGGCATGTGGTATGTATATAGCTGAAGAGCAGTGCTATTGCATCATTAAAAGTTAGAGATAGCTTGTTTGGTATTTTTATATGGTTGTATCAAACTGAACATGCATATCTTAACTGTAAAAGCAAGTACGCATGCATTAATCTGTAGCACAAACCGAGAGTACAATATTAGACTTTAGTCAGAGGTGGTGAGTTCAAATACCACACTTCCCCAAGTATACAATACTGTTAATTCTTCAGTTATGTTTAACTTAAAGGTTTAAAGTAAAAGTTCTATACCAGTGGCACACATGCCCTGCTGCAAACTGTAATCTGTATAACTGGACATGCATATTTGCAATATATGCACGTGTAAAGGAGTACTTGCTGCAATCTCTAGTATAGTGTGCATCTATCAGGAGTTGCTAGTCTTAAAAGTAATAGTTATCAGTTGGGGGTGGTAGTCTTAAGTGTAAAAGTTAAGATAATTGAGTCAAATAATTGTATTGATGCATTTTATGTTACATATGAAGGTACTAATTATATTTCTTTAATTTCTCTCATCCCCAACCCTTATCTTTCATTTTGTTTTTATTATTATGTGTCATCAAAATGTTTCATGTGATTCATGTGTACCACATCACAAAATGCTCCACAACACAGCAGGGTAGGACTGCACCACAGGATCCGCCTTCCCCCACTCCACCAGCCCTGGCACCATTGCCCAGCATGTATGGGAGCCAACCTGGCAGCAGCAGTACCTCTTCTGCCACTGCACTACCTGTGCCTTCAGGTAATCCTGCCCTGGAGGATAGTCCAAAGGTTTCTTCCAGGAGTAGTGGCAAAGGTGGTGATTTTATCTCCCATGCTGAACTGTTGTGCACCACACTGTTGGTGCATGCCTACACTGGATAGAGGGTTTACTCTCCCTCATTTTACATAGGAGAAAGAGGAGGAGGAGACATTGAGCACTCCAGCCAGTGGCAGAAGGATATGACCAGTGATGACAGTCCAGTGGGTGAGGACTTAATTCTCACTGTCACCCAGCTTGAAGACCATGGGTCCTGGATGTCCCCAACTTCGCCCCATCCGTAGCATCAACCAACCTCTTGTGTACATCACCTTCCCTGTGTGTTGTCTTGTCTGTCTGCAATTGCTTCCTCACCTACACAACTTACAGACCCAGACATACCTCTGTCCCTTCCCCAACATTCCTCTCTCAAAAAAAAAAAAATCATCAAACACATGGCTCTCCATTTCGCACACATGTCTTTTTGACACACTTGATTCAGTTTAATTGGCTATACAACATGATGGTGTTATGGTCACCCCTCTCTGAAGGTGACAGTCCAAATTCAGCTTATATTCTTTATATATTATCAGTTTTTATTCTTATAGCTGTGGCTCTTTCCTACCTCCCTCCTGCACATTCCTGTTTAGCTTTCCATTTGTTCTTCCCACTGCTCGATCCTCATTTCACCACTGTCCTCATTTCACTGCTGTTCTATCTTCCCCATTTCTTTTCTTTATGCATTATTGTGCGATGGTGCACACCGTACACCAACATGCAGCATTGGTAATGTGAAAGTACTTAAAAGTGTTCTATTCAGTTGTATTCAAACCCAGTACCATCTGGCCCCAAAAAGGAATGTATGACTGCATTAACTGCATTAACACATGCCATCACAGAGTCAGTTAAGCAGCAGGTGTATTCTAGAGACTCAATACTAAATGTCAGAGTTTAGCATCCCCATTCCACCACTGTCCTATCTTCCTCATTTATTTTATTTAATGCATTATTGTGTGATGATGCACATTGCACACCAACACACACACCAACAGTAAAGCAAAAGTAGTTAAAAGTATTAGATACAGCTGTATTCCAACCCGGTACCATCTGGCCCCAAAAAGCAATGCAGCACCGCATTAACACCTGCTACCACAGAGTTACTTAAGTAGCAGGTGTATTTCACATACTCAGTACTAACTGTCATACTTTAGCAATGCTGCCCCTGGAATAGTTACATGACATTCCCTTATGTACTAGTCATTCTTAAGGTCTCACTTTTTGCCCATCCTGCAACACCAAACAAGATAAGCACAGCCAAACGTCTCATTCATTCCTGCATTGCCTGTGATTCTGCTAAGCACCATATCACACAAACAATGGCCAAAATATAATAAAATAATAAAAAACTGACATAGAAAACACAATTTGCATTCAAATGTAGAGGAAGTTGGATGTTAATGAAACAGAACCTGTAAACTGTATGCTGCTTACTTGCATTTCCAACCTTGACAGATGTGTATGTAACACTTTGTAAGTCTAGCCTGACAGACCCACCTGATGCAAACTCTCACAGTTGCCATCCATACACTGTGGCAGTGCCTGCACAATGTTTACATCTTCTACACAGAGCCAAGGATTTTTGATTCAGCAATTCTAATGAGTACAGACCTCACTTGCATCTTCCCCATGCTGACAGCCCTGATTGTGTAGCTAGGGAGACTGAAGGGGAACAGAATTGTTTGTGTTGAACACAGAAGAGAGAATATTACTCTGGGATATATCTGTATTGAGAAATACTGAGTTTTGGATGATATGCCTTCATTTTGTCAGCTACACATTGCATATGCTGACATATAACTATGAAAAGTCTGTTTAATGTTTTTTTTTATATTTATTTTGATTAACACACAGTCTTACACTTATCTGTCTGCATTACTTTCAAGTGTACTGTTCATTTGGGGGTGGGGGAGCAAAGCTGCATTTGTGTTGTTGCACAAAAAAAGGATTATGTTATTATTGTAACACTACTTTTGTTGCATCCAGCCTATTCTCACATGTTAAGGTCAGTTATGTACAAATCTCACATATTTTACTTTTTATTCTGTCTATGTAGTCTCTTTTCTGTGGCTGCATTCCAAAAGTTTAGGAATTGTTGGGGAGCACCAGCACAAGAGTTTACACAATTGTTTTATATCTTGTTGGATAGCTCCAACATGCTGCCTTGGTTGATTAGCATGAAATTCAGCTGCTTATGCAGCAATTAGCATGCTGTGATGTTTACTGTGTTTGCACAGGGTGTGCACTGCTACACAGTGTTTACTGAATTTAAAAGTGTCCATGCCTGGAGTCAGTTACATTGCTGGAGATAGTTATTAAAGATAGTATCCTAAAAAGGTTTTTGCAATCCTGTTATATTCTTCATTGCCATTTATATCTTAGTTTGTTTTCAGAAAAAATGGGTTGATGTATGGTCACTCAGTGTCTGAGACCATCTGTGAAGTATATATGTATAGGGTATGAGGTTCTTACTGAATCTAGTGTGCTTTGTCTGACACTAATTTTATTAATTCTTCTGAGTCATTGATTACTTCTGTTAAACTACAGAGGGAGTCTTGCTGATAGGAGATTTTAGACATTAAGTCTGGGGAAAGCAGCAGGCTCAGATGAGGTCACAGTAAATATGATCAAGATGTTGAGTGACTTATGGGAGAAATGGATCCTGAGGGTACCCAAATGACAGGTGAATAACCATTCTAATGGTAGTGTACAAGAACAAAGAGGGCATTCATAGCTGTGGACAGTGTAAAGGTATTGGTGTCCTGTCAGACTATATGAAAGTACGCGAAGGGGTGCTGTATGCAGCATAGTTTGTAAGCTTCTGATCCCCCTCAAGCCTTTCTGTGTTGAAGGGAAGCCTTCTAGCTTATCAGTGAGAGTGGTAAGCACTAGGTAGCCTATTTACCATAAGAGGACTGGTTTCTGGCCAAGAAGTTGTAGTTTATTGAATGTCTGGGCAGTTTTTTCCAACTCTTTCAACTGTCTGGTTTAAAAGCCCCCATTTGTACGGGTTTGTGCTTGTTTAAGCTCTGCTCAGTGGTGCCAAGCTAAAGTAAACTATTACTGGTGCCAGAAAGTCTGCTCTTCAGTTTTTTCCTTAGATCTTGCTAGTTCTTTCTCTCTTGCACTTTAAATAGCCTAATCACTTTGCACTTCAACAGGTTTTTGTAGCAATTATTATAGCACACCTAAGAACCATCAGCACTAGTCATTCTTAATGGAAATAGCTCCAGTACTTAGTAGTTATGACCACCCCTCCTGGCATGATTAAAGGGCAGTTCCCTGTGCTTTCTCCTATTAATCTGGTGCATGAACATTCTGAGGCAGTGTAGCAACTGCCTCATGTACATAGACAACCCTCTATAATTACCTCCCAACACTAAGACTTTTGAGAGATGCACTTATATCATCAAACTGGAAGCTATGCACTCTCCAGCTAAGACCGGACTAGCTGGTCAAGAGGAGACGTTCAACACCTGCACCACAGCACATGGAATACATAGCCCTACAGAACACCCACTATCACAACTCTCACATAAAAACACAAACCACACACCCACCTTCATGGAGGCACTCAATAGAAATTTACCCAGACAGCAGAGACCTCCAAAACAGAAATGCACTTGACCACCACAACACAGCACAAACCACAAGACACATAGCTCATCTCCATAGTGTGCCCCTCAACCTACGCCCCTAAGGCTAAACACCTTGCCCAATACACTAATCATAGGTGACTCAATAGTGAGGCACACAGATGTCCCACTCACTAGGTTGAATAAGGAGAAGGTAACAGTCAGCTGTCTATCAGGTGCCAAAATTTGACACACAACACATGCACTCAGGTCACTCCAGAACAAGTACAAATATGACTCTGTCATTGTCCATGTGGGTATGAATGACCTGAGATGCACCTCCCTGGAGTACATGAAAAGAGACATGGTGGAGCTCTTGGATTATGTGGCCCAGGCAGGTATGACACTAACCCCGAGCAGTATCCTACCGTCACTCAGAATGATACCGCAGTACAAGCAAAAAATGATTGACTTCAACAACTTGCTAAGTTTCTGGTGTCATTCTAAGGGAATCCAGTATCTGTCTGCTTGGGATGACATGACTGACAGACCTCGATGCTTTGCCAGAGATGGCCTGCATCTGTCACTCCTGGGTTTCCGGGTACTGGCTAAGGCTCTTGCCACTCCTATAGTGCCGTTTTTAGGTGGTGTTCCAAAGACCAAATTACCACCCTAACAGCTATAAATAAATGCAATCTGAGGGTCATGCTGCTCAACACAAGAAGTCTAAATCTCAAGATGCACTCGCTCGAAGCACTCCTCAAAATGGAGAACACTGACATTTGTGCTGTAAAGAAGACCTGGTTTAAAGAGGCAGAAAGCACCCCTGCACTACCAGGCTATAACTCATTCCACACCTTTTGGCCCTGAAACATGGACAAAAGCTCCAAAGACAGTGGTGTCTCCATATTCATAAAGAATATGCATGCCTCCCGACTAGTAGCCCAGCATAATGCATCTGAGATAGTTTAGGTGCAACTAACATTGGGTAAGACTGCGATCCAGGTCATAGCCTGCTATAGGTCTCCAACCATATCCCTAGACTCTCACTCGATGTTCCTTAGCAACCTAGAATCTATCAAGGTCCAAGCCAACACTCTCATACTAGGAGACTTCAACTGCCCCTTCATCAACTGAGAAAACTACTCAAGCATCAGTACATGGGCCCAACGCTTCCTGGAATTCATCAGTTCCAATGCCCTGGACCAGCTCATTCTGACCCCCACTAGAGGAAGCGACATCCTTGACCTGGTTATTATTAACATGGACAACCATTGCTCTACACTAATAGTCAATCCCTCCCTTGTCAGATCCAACCATAAACTAATCTCCATGGAAATCCACATCTCACCCACCCACCACCCACCCGCAAAGGTAAACACCTTGAAAACCTTATCCAAAGCTGACTTTGGACTCCTAAAAAACAGAGGTGGCTAACATCACGGCACCCATGTCAATGGAAAATAGCTGCATGACTGCCAAATCATACACTAATGCACTGTCCGAACATGTACATAAATCCATGGAACTAGCCGTACCCAACAGAACCAAGACGCTCTCCTCCAAAAAAAGGAAGCCAATCTGGTGGTCCCCTGCCATTAATAAACTCTACAGCATAAGGAAGAAACTGTTGCAGAAAAAGGTGAAGTCCCAAGACTGGAAAAACCTCCCTTTTTAGCCTCAACAAAAAGTTGAGATCCCTCATCAAATTCTCTAAAGCCAGCTATGAAGGCAGAATTGCCGCAGAAACTAAAAACAATCTCAAAGCCTTTTATAGTTATATCAAGAACCACCATGGCAATGCCCAGATGTGCTCTGAGTTACTGCACAGTGGTACCTCCTATACTGAGCCAACAGATATTGCCAACATACTGGCTGACAGATTCAATGCCAACTTTACCCCTCCCCCCCAAAGGACCAGTCACAAAAATGGAAGAATGCCAGGCACCCAGCATTACTGCAGACCAGGTTAAAGCTCCATTGTCCAAGGTCAAGATTACAGCTTCCATAGGACCTGATAATATCCCTGGCTGTGTTCTACATGAACTACAAAATGAATTTGCACCACATCTGTGTGCCCTGTTCATTTACATCCTCACCTCAGGTTTTGTCCCTACTGAATGGCGCACTGCTACAGTCATACCTCTCCATAAAGGGGGAGTGACTACAGACCCTGGGAATTATCACCCATTAGCCTAATGAGTCTGATATGTAAAGCTATGTAGCACATTATCATGGACCTGATTAACAAAGATATAGGAAATCTCCAAACTCTGGACCCCACACAGTTTGGCTTTGTGAATTTGGGAATTATTGATAAACTGGGATCTCACGTGAAAAAGGTTTATTGTAGATACAGAAACACACTGACAGCACAATAAATCCACACAAATGCTTTAACTTGTTCACCACATTTTCATCCTATAACTTCATCAGATGAGCATACAAATGAACCGCTTGTGTGGATGTATTGTGCTGTTAGTGTGCTTCTGTGTCTACAATAAACTTTTTTTGACTGAGATCTGAGCTGCCTAACTAATGCATTTCTTTGGATTTATTATTTGACTTGGTTTAAGGCACTTTACCTTCTTTATTTTTTATTAATTATTGATAAACTCACCAAACTAGGCATCAACCCCTATATCACTAGATGGGGTGCAAATTGGCTCACAGACAGAACACACATTGTGAAAGTAGCTAACTTCATCAGACAGCCGACCAGTCACAAGTGGAGTCCCACAGGGATTGGTCCTTGGTGCTCTCCTGTTCAGCATCTACTTTT
Source organism: Protopterus annectens (assembly GCF_019279795.1). Taxonomy (NCBI): domain Eukaryota; kingdom Metazoa; phylum Chordata; order Ceratodontiformes; family Protopteridae; genus Protopterus; species Protopterus annectens. The sequence continues at coordinate 98,327,256 of NC_056748.1, forward strand.
CGGAAGTCCAGGCCAACACAAAGGAACTCTGGCTGGCCAAGTTCACAGATGACTGCAAGCTGGGAGTCATTATTAACTCCCCAAGTGATGTAGACATCCTACAAAAAGGCCTCACTAAGGCCAATGACTGGTGTCGAAACCATGGCCTTAAGCTTAATGCCAAAAAATGCATCATCATCCCCTTTGGTAAAAACTCAGTTCTCAATAAGTACCACATCGATGGATGCCCACTGAACACTGAAGGCATTATAAGAGATCTGGGGATGCAGGTTGACAGCAACCTCTCCTTCTACCACCACATTGCCACTGTAGTCAGAAAGTTCTTCTATGTGGCACAGCACATCTCATTACCAAGGGTTTTGCATCCAGGAAGAAAGAGTTCATCGTCTCTGTCTACTCTTCCCTCATTAGACCAATCATCGAGTATAATGCCCCATTTGGCAGGTACCTCACTAGACACCTGCAACAGCTGGAGAGGCCACAGAAGTACCTGACAAAGAGGATCGTAGGCATTAAACACATGTCCTACATGGACAGACTCAAAAGACTCCAGCTATTTTCTGTCTCATATCCCCTACTTAGAGGTGAACTCTGCTTGACTTACAAACCCATGTCTGACCCAGCTCTGTTAGAAATGGTACATCTAAAGAAATCCCAATCCCTCCACACCACACCCTCCAAAGACCTCATCCTCATTACCACAATTGACAGAACATGCTGGTGGGACTGGTTCCATACCCAGAGACTGCCCATGCTCTGGAATAGACTTCCTATACATGTCAAGCAGAGCACCTTGCTGTCCCTCTTCAAAATAAATCTTGATGAGTGGATGGTTAATAGAAAGTTCACCCCGGGGACCACTGCAGTGGCTCTACTTGATAGAGGCACTGGCAAGTAAAGTTGGGTGGCATGATGCCAGGGCACTTCTGTGGGCTAGGCTTGTAAAGGCTCCAGGGCGATTAGCCTAGTAAACACCTATGAACCTGTGAACCTATGGTAAATGAATATATAGAGTAGTAGAACATAAGATGGGAGATGAGCAGTTTGGATTCAGATAGAGTAGTAGAACATAAGATGGGAGATGAGCAGTTTGGATTCAGATCAGGATGCAGCACAACCGACCTGATGTTTGCAGTGAGATAGGTAGGGGAGAAGATGCTAAGAGGAAATAGTCCGACTAGGCAATCCTAAACTTGGCGAAAGCATATGACAAGGCCCCAAGAAAACTGATTTGGGCAATCCTGTAATGGTGTGAAGTCTTGGAAACGTTGCTAAAATTACTACAGGCTATGTACAAGGACATAACACAAATATGAACAGTGTTTGGACTCACAGGGAGGTTCCCAGTGGGAGTAGAGGTGCATTAGAATTTAGCTGTGTGCCCATTGCTGTCATACTGGTGATGGACTAAATTAGCAAATGGGCCAGAATGGGCAGATCAGCAAAGCTGCTATATGCAGACAGTGTGGCATTACAAGCAGATTATGAAGTGGACATCAAATGATAGGTGACTGCAGTGAAAGACTGAAGGCACATGAAATGAAACTGAGCACATGCAAGACAGCAGCTGTGGCAGTAAATGGGGGAAATCAGAAGTAGATAAAATTTGAGGAATGCATGGTTCAGAAGATGGAACATGTGAGTGAGAAGGTCAAACCTTGAATCAGAGGTACTGCAGTTGATTGATACAAGGTTTCAGAGGTAGTGTATGATAGAAGAATACTAAAGAAGCTGAAAATAAGTGTGCAAAACAGTGAAGTGACCAGTGCTTCAGTATGCACATAAACTTGGGCAGTGAAGCCAGATCAATGAGACAGCCTCTGGTGATAGAGTTGGTGCCTGAGATGGATACTAAGATGCACACTGTGGGACAGATGAAGAAATAAGGACATCATAGCAGAAATGAAAAGTAGCCCCAACTGCATTGAAGGTTTTCAGATTACAGTGTTTCAAATATTTGTACCGGAAAGCAGAATATGATTTAATAATGAACATTTGGGAGATACAGGAAGAAGGCATCGGGAAATGAGGATGCCCAGTAAAATGATAGATAATTTTGTCAAGTATATGCTGTATCCACCTATTATGGCTAAATTAAGGATGACGAGGGTCCTTCTACCAGTCTGCTTACCTGGCTAAAAAATGAAAATAAAATAAATGCAGATATGACATGGCTACTGAATCCTCAGTGTCAGCATAGGACTGAAGAAACTGTACAGGAAGTCGGCCAATATTAATTACTCCTCCTTCTTTGATATTAACTACTAAGAAAGTAATGCCTCTGACTATAACCAACTGCAGACATGCATCACAGAGAGCATGGCCATATGCCTGCCTGAGTATATACAACATTATAGACTTTTATTGTACCAACTGATGACTGGCTCAGAATCGAGCTGTTCATTGCTATTGGTGTTAGGAAGAGCACTTATATATTTAGCAGGCATATATAAAGCCTCCTTTCCCGGGGACCACATCTCCTGAACAGTGAAGCTCAGAGGAGCTCCTCACCCTGTCAGCAAACTAACAATTGTCATTCCTTGTGACTGGTTTCAAAGAAGAAAAATGTGGACCACCTTCAAGTTAGTGGTTACTATCTGGCACACCAAAGCTTAATAATAAGAGTCTGACGCAAACAGACTCTACTGCCATTGACACCTTAACCATTCACTGCAACATAAGCATCATTGGTTGTATAAATAAAATGATATCATGAAGACTATAGTGGTCATTGGGTCCAAGTGATACAGGAAAGCATATGCTTAAGCCCCTGCTGTGCTAGTATGCAAAGTGATAAAGCAATGACCTCCTGGACACTCTTCAGGACAGAAGTTTACCAACCATAAAGAGTACCATTGTCTTTGGCAGTGAATGTAGTCCTCTGAAACAAAATGATTTTACTCAGTTTATGGTCTTCCTTTCAATGACTGCAACCAGGAGAAGGTGTTGTCCAGCAATGATACTCAGGACAACACTCACTGGGACCACCATAGTGACAGAGAAGCATATAGATACATATAGTGACAGAGAAGCATATAGATACATATAGAATTTATTTTCCTAAAAGACCTATCACCTTGGTAAACCACTTGGGTGCAGAGAAATGACAAAAAGGCATGCTTTTGTATTAAAAGGCATACCCATCTAGAATAAATCGAAGGACCACTATGTAGAACTCCAGAAGTTTTGTCTCAAAGTATGTCAAAAAGCATTCATTATGTTCAGTTGCATATATCACATGTCCTATTGTAAAAATGACAATATTCTTCAGGATTCATCGTCTGGTACCAGATCACTTGCTTAATTCATTCAAGTCAAGAACTTGAAAGAAGCCATCTGTTGCTTCTTGAATCAAAAAGGCATGGAATAGAACACTGGGCTGAATTTTAAAGACAGGACAGGCTATATGGTCCTTTTGTGAATTGAGTCTTGCATTATCTTATAAGCTATGCGAAGATGGTACATGTCTTTTTCTATGGAGGACATAAGAGTTCAAAGATACAACTGACCATAAGCAAGTCAAATAACCTCTGGTCTTTGGTGATGAACATCCAAGGAAGAGCCATTGGGGTCATCCTCTTGAGTGTCTTAGCTGGCATTTTTGAGGTTTGAAGTCTGTCTTCAGCGTGTAAGGGGTTCCTGTTTGGGATCTTAGATATGCCTGCATGACAAAAAGGGGGATAATGGCTTCAAAATGGTGGTCTCCATTGGGAGCCATGTGTTTGTTTCAAGGAGACAATCTACTAGGTCATCAGAAGGCTGATAAAAAAAAAAAAACACTCCTGCAGGAATGTAAGATCCAGGACTGACTGACTTTTACCTCGATCAAGCAGGAATTTCAAAAATACCATGGGGTACCAGCACATTTCTTAGCCTGCAGCACTAACCACAGCAACAGCACAGCCAGAATGAATTGCAGTCTTGATTAACATTATCCTGAGCTCAGACTGATTTAAGCTGAAAGATTTTCCAGTGTCTGATCCACTGTTAGTGAATGGGTCCTGGACACGGTGACAAAAATTTGGGAGAACTCAGTTCTAACATGGTAAATGAAAGGACTGTCGGCCCTCCCTATCCAGTGTTTCAGACTCCTTGTGTGGTGAAAACATGGAAACATTTTGAGACCTCTTTCTCCTATGATAAGCCAAGAAGATCCTGTAGATCTCCACCCTTGAATGTCTGATCAGGATCTCACTCCAAACCAATGACATATAGACAATATCTGCTTTCATGAAAACTTCCGCATTAGAATCTCTCTACTTCAGATTGTCATAAAAGAATGCTTAATGATGGACTCAGCAGGCCAATAACTTGAGGCTCACCCTCCTTCTTCCCCATATACTTAAGACAATTAAGGGTGAATAAAAGTGGGAATTCAGACCAATCTATGGTGGGCTTTAGTAGCTTCAAGGGTCCTTTGAAAGCAGAAAGTCATTGTATAGTCAGCTGTAGGAGGAGTCTTGTTATCTTTATCTGTTTCTGAGATAATAACCTCCCGTTCATTGGGTTACAGATTGAAGCAGAAGGTAGGAGGACCATCACCTGCTCTCACCCCAAACAGGGCATACTCATGCACAAAGTACATGGAATGAAAACATGCAAAGAATGGGTGTCATTTCTCAAACAACAGGAGAAAAACACTCAGACATAAAAATGCCAGCATCAGCAAGGAGACCTAGGAGGTCTGTACTGTACAAATGACTGGTACAAGGGAATTCTCCCACATCCACATGGACAGCTCTATACCAAACCTCAAACAGCTGCCCGACATCTGGGGAGAAATCATGGTGCTTTGTATGGATAGCTGCCTCCTTTGGAAATTCTGTATATGATTATATAAATTGGAATAGTTATACAAGTTGATAATTTGTGGTTAATTTGATAGTATAATTATGTAAACTTTATAAAAGATTAGGGCTTAGACAAAGTGGAAGATGTAAGTCTGTTTAAAAGAAGCAGTACAGGGCAATATTAATTGTATGGATATGGACAAGTCTGTTAAGAAGATGATTTAAAGTTGACCTTATAGTTTTATATGAATGCTATCTGAAGTATAACAAAAGGGAAATGCAATACTTAAGACATTTATCAGGACTCTGATTTGTTTCACCAACCATGTGGAAATTTATGAAGCTGATTGTGAGTTACTGAAGGTAAAACTAAAAAGACTAAAATCTGAGATAATGCAATGGTAAGTTGTATTTATAAAAGATGTACTGAAATACAACTGGATTCATGAGAAGATAAGGCAATAAGGAGCAATTTAAGACAAGATGGGATTTTGGAATGTGAGGAGGGCACAGTTTGTTTCAATTTTATTAAAATAAAGATGACACATTGGACATGATTCTGTACATACAAGGAACCATATAAGGTACCTTAAGTAGTCTCCGAATGAAAATATAGTAAGCCTTTGATACCTCGGCTCAGTTTATTTCTTGGTATGAAATTATTGTGGCCATTTTAGCATCTGGGAATGCATGCACAGTAGAAGATCACCCTGTTTTTTATAAAGTGCATTTTTTTTGAAGCCATACTTCAAAAAATGTTTCAATTTACTGACATGATTAAGGAATACAAATCGCATGACATTAAGTTAAATAGACTTTTCCAGAAGTTTTTTTCTGACTGGAATGTGACTTTTCAGCAGGGTGTAATCAGCAATGGTCAGAGTGAAAGAAATGTTACTGTCACAAGGCTGTTGTTGCAAGTATTATTAATTCTAGAAAATTATATACTTTTGATAAGATGGAAGGCATATTTCTTTAATGGGGCTTCACTGTGATTTAATGTAGCTGATGGACCAATTCTGAAAAGATTATGAATTTTTCATGTACCTTATTGCAAAGTTATTTTTTTCATTTGTAAATAGACAAATGAACTAAGATGGGTCAGTGAATAATGTATTGATTGTTAGGCAAAAAAGGTCTGAGAGACTGTGAAAGCATTGGTAAGTACTATGAATCTAAGCCCTGCTGGAAAGCTTATATATACTACAAGAGATATATAACATGTTTCATACATTGACATTTTATTTAGCTTAAAAGCCAATATAGTTATTGTCTCAATGCTAACATTTTGAGAAGTTTATATTTTTATATAGATATTTATAAGATGTTTTACTCTACCTGTGTGTACTGTCAATAACAGGAACTTGAAAAGCTTGTACTTATCATGTACTTATCCTCCATAATTTCTCCTACTTCCCTGTCCTCCATAATTTCTCCTACTTCCCTGTGTTATACACCTTTCATAACCTTTTTATACACCTTTTCATAACCTTTTTATATCATTTCAAAGGCACATTCATACCCATTTTACTAATATTGAATGACTATCTCTTTCCCTTGGTCATAATACTGTATTTTGCCTTATTAAGCCAAGTACTCAAAATCTGTATATTTTTAGTTCTGTATAACTTAAGTTGATGAAGAAATTCTTATTTACTTTACATATTGCGTGTATCTTTTTTGTATTGTCTTGATTTTATCTAGTTTAAAAGTGGAGCTTTTCTCCCCGGGCCTCTACTGAAAATGGACATGTATCCAGTTAGACTAGCCCGGTCAACAAATTTAAAATAAAATAAAATAAAATATTCGTTGTTAGATTCATTATGCCTGTGAGCTGCCAGATTGTGTTCTGTGTTAAGCTAGCAGATTTAGTATACCTTTGGGCTAATGGCTTGTATATGTATTTGAGGGGCTCTGAAAAAGCTGCAACTATGTTCCATGTTTTCATAGGTGTTTACTAGGCTAATGACCACAAGGACTGTTTTAAGCCTAGCCATGCATCCCAAATTTCTGACAAATTCTGGTACCTTTGATAAGTGTAAGCAGGGTCTTGGGAGATGAAACATTTACAAGCAAGGGCATGGGAGATGAATCATTTACATGCTGCCTGTGTCCATTAGAGATATAGGTGTCAGACTAGGGATGATTTTCCTGTTCCCTATCCAATTGTCAAATTTATACTTGAATTGGTTTAGGGAGGAACTCTGCTTCACATGGATGGAAAGCCCATTCCAGAGAAGGGGTAGTCTGTGGGATACATACCGGTCTCTCCAACAGGTATTATTTATATCACAGTCAAGGTTTAAGTCTTTAGAATGGGTAATTGTGGTGCTGTTTGTTTTGTGGATATGCAGGAGGTCCATCAGAGTATCAGAGTGGAGTCTGACAATGCCTTGTATGCCAGGCACAACTTTCCCCTCAACAGCCTGTAGGAGACAGAATACAAGTATAGGGCTTTGGGGTGGTCTGCATAGGACATGTTACTTATGCCCTGCATTCTTTTAGTGATGAACCTCTGCGGACGTTCCAGTTGTTGGATATGTCTGGTTAGGTACATACCAAAGCAGGTATTGATATATATCAAAGCCTTGCATATCATATTCCACATTGTATTTAGCTGTGTATTAACCTTGTCTGCCACAGGCGATAGTGGTTAAAGTTGTGTGTGTATTTTCATGTAACATTCTGAACTATGTCATTCAAATAAACTGAGAGACTTTTAGGGAGGAATTATCAAAAAATGTATACTGTATATGAAAGCACTTTTTGAATGGTTATACATGCTGAGATAAAGTTGACTATGTTTTCATACCTATGTATTTTATTTAACCTGATTTAGATAGAGTGACCACCTCCATGCAAGCAAAGGATGTCTCTATGCTAGCAGTTTGAGCAAGTCACATTTTTTACATAGAGATGGATTTTTATGTTGCTTTGCCATTCATGCTGTTAACTGTTTAATTATAGATATAGTGAATGCTTTCAATACAGATAATTTAAAAAGGTTTATAATAAATGTTAAATTCATTATGTTCTTGGGGCTCTGGATTTTGTTCTGTGTTAAGCTGATACTTTTATAATGTCTTTGGCTGCTGGCTTATAATTGTATTTCAGAGACTTTGAAAGGTTTTGATGATGTTCCAGGCCTTCAATGATTAATGTTTTATATATTTATTTGACAGTGCAGTCTATTAAGTAAGTTTAAATATAGTTTTAATTAATATTGTAAGTATTAATAAACAATGAAGGCTTATGTTATGATTATTTATTTATTATTCATTCATTCATTCATGGGGGGCTACTTTTTCATCCATGATTAAAACTACTGTGATAATTTCTATTTAAAATGCATTATGCAATAAGAGGAGTCAGTGGATATGTTACTTCTACAGAACTAACTCAACACAGCAATGAAGAGTCAAGATAGAGGTTTAAAAGATATCCATATTCATATGCTTCGACACCTAAATATGTTTGACTGTAGCTATACTGAATGTTGTTAACAGCTTGAGCATGCTTATATTAAGATTATGTTTTTATGTATTTTTGCGGCTATCCTTATGATTGGTAGTTTTGGACAGTTATTTTATATTTGCAATAGTAAAATAAGCTAACTACTACAAGTGCTTGTATGCCACTAACTTAAGAAAGTCTTGCTGTCTGCCACTTACTTGAAAAAGCAAGTGCTCAAACTCTTACTTGTCTGATCTACCATAACTATGTATACTTCCCAAAACCGATCCCTATAAAACTGTACAGTCTCACCAGATCTATAACTCTAGCCCTAAAATTCCCACCCAATTCCTGCTCTAAGTCATTGCCCTCCTACCCTAAAATTCAAAACCCTCTCTGTAAACCTAAATTCCCTGATTGCTCCCTAACCCTATGCCTGACCCTTCTGTTCCCTAAACCTAAGTGTCTTTTCCTGCTTCCTAACCTTAAAACTCCCCTCTTGTTCCTTAAAACTCTCCTCTTGTTCCCTAAACCTAGATCCCCTCGCAGCCACTGTCCTGATCTACACCCCCACTCTCCCTTTCATTTCCTCTCCTGCCTGAACTCATATTTAAGTCTGAGCATGAGCTATAGCCGACACAAGCAGCAAGGTGCTCGAGTCTATGGCTTTGTACTTGAGCGCTTGTAGTAGAACCTAAAACAAGTCATGGCTTGCCGCTGCTCAGGGGTGGCCCGTGCTATTGGACTGCCGGACTGCAGCCCCCTCAAAACAAAAAGAACTAAAAATAAAAATAAAAAATAGAAAAAAAGAGTTTCAAAATTCACGGACTTCACACATGCGCAGTAGTCCAGAGTACTGGTCTACTGTATGCGCATGGTCAAGGCAGTCCCGATAGGGAAACGCGAGGAGACGTCTGTGCACTTTAAAGTGCACAGACATGCTGGGAGAATACATCGTGGCCGGACTGCAACAGCAGCATTCGGGAATGGGAATTGCTGCAGTCTCGTCCTCGGGAAAGGATTTGAACTATCTTGCGAGTCTTTGGAGTATTGTGCGGGAAGGGGTTTGGATCTATGTACGTTGGTTATTACAGACAGGTAAGTGTGTTTGTTTGAATGTATGGTGCCTTTTCCTTTACTGTTGGAATGAATGTATGGTGCCTTTTCCTTTACTGTTGGAATGAATGTATGGTGCTTCTTTCTGAGTGTGTGTGTGTGTGTGTGTGCGTGTGTGTGTAAATGCCCCAGGTGCTCATGGTGGTGTGGTAGGGAATACCTCAGGCTTTAACCCTGTACCCTGTATGCAGGTGTTAAAGACTTGAGTTCCCTACCCACCACCATTTGTAAAAAAAATGCAGATTTTTGCCTCATATTTGATCTGATTTGTTCCTCATAATATCTGTGGTTTGTAAATGATGCAATGCTTGATATTTGACGGTGAAGTAGTAGCATTGTTGCCTCACAGCTGCAGGTTCTGAGGTTTGATTCTTGGCTGGGGTTCCTTCTTTGTGGGGTCTGTTATCTTCTCCCTGTGTTTGTGTGGGTTTACTTTTATTTGATGGTGCACTGGTAGCATTGTTGCCTCACAGCTGCAGGTTCTCAGGTTTGATTCTTGGCTGGGGTTCCTTCTTTGTGGGGTCTGTTATATTCTCCCTGTGTATGTATGGGTTTGCTTTTATTTGATGGTGCACTGGTAGCATTGTTGCCTCACAGCTGCAGGTTCTCAGGTTTGATTCTTGGCTGGGGTTCCTTCTTTGTGGGGTCTGTATCTTCTTCCTGTGTTTGTGTGGGTTTGCGTTTGTGTCCTCCCATGTTACAAAGACATGTCTGCATTATTTCTTCCTGGGCCTCTGCTGAAAATTGTTTTTTTGTTCCAAGTCAGACTGTCCTGATTAACAAATGTTAAATAAAATTGACAGGCATTTGAATTTCAGACTTCAGGTTTCTGAATGTTTAATTTCTTACATATTTGATGGTGCAGTGGCAGTATTGTTGCCTCAGAATCACAGCTATAGGATTTGTGGTTTGATTCTTGGCTGGGGTGCCTTCTTTGTGGAGTCTGCATCTTATCTCTGTGTTTGTGTGGATTTGCTCTGGTGTCCTGCCATTTTACAAAGACGTGTCTACAGTATTTCTCCCTGGGCCTCTGCTGAAAATTGTTTTGTTCCATCACAAGTAAAATTGACAGGCATTTGAATTTCAGACTTCATAGTCTTCAGAAAATACATAGTAAAACAACTTTTTATTCTAGCAATAAATATATAGTAACACAACCTTTTATTATAGCAATTTTTAAGTTTATAAGGTGACTATTTGAAATTTTTCCTTATTTTTGGGACTGTAATACCCTGTTAGTGGCTTTGTCCAGTTTTTTTGTGCTAAGGTTGACAGCTATGGCAAGAACAGAATTCACTGAATATGTTTGAGGGCTGTATTCCCTCATTACTGGGTTTGTCCAGGTGTTTTGTGCTAAGAGGTTGACAGCTATGGTGAGAACTGAATTCATTAAATGATAGCCATTTAAGTTTCAGTCTTCCTCTCGTTCACAAAACAGCTGCTTTGGCGTAGTGGTATGTTGCTCTTGACTGTTTTGCACAGGGACCTTGTCTGTAAAATGTACGGTGGTAACACAGCATTTTTCTTTCACAAAGCAGGTGATTTGGCATAGTGGTATGTTGTTCTGACTCTTTTGCACAGGGACTTTGGCAGTAAAATGTATGGTGGTACCGTGGTAACACAGCATTTTATTCTAGCAGCTTTCCAAGATTATACAAGCAATGTTTAATGTGTCCCTGGTTTTTGCCCTTTTGACCCACCCCAATAAATTTGGCTTTTTCCAGACTTCTTGTGCTGTCAAGTTGAGATGCAGTTGAGTATTGAGTAGATTTTACAAGGAGCTGAGAGCTGCAGGGGAAGAGAAGTTTAGTGCTAATAGCACAACAGGCTGTGTGCTTGCTTTGGATGCAGAAGGTTGTTGGTTCTACTCCCATAAGGGGTGAATGCTGCCGTACTGAAAGTTAAGATACTAATTATGAGCCTGTTATCAGTTTGCCATCCATTTCCTATTGCAATATTACTAGCTTATTTTTAATGTAATTTAGGCAATTTATTCCACAGGGGCATCAGACACTTTATTGTTCGATGAAACCATGAAATATAAAGGTGATTGCTAGCACCAACCTCTTCATTACAGATTTATTTAACGTGGAATTATTTAGATGACTTTTTTACTACTTCAGAGATTGTGCATATTTACTGATAATGGTGGACTGTAGAATTGTGCATATTTACTGATAACAGTGGACTGTAGAAGTTTGAGTAGACTTTTATGATGGAAATGTTCTGAATTGGACAGTTTTGTTTCATTGTTTACTGGAAAAATGTTCAAAGCAATAGGAAGGTGTATCAAAGAGCACATGTGTTTCATATGCAAGGGGCCTATGATTTGAAAACAGCCCAGAATTAATTTTTTATCTGCCACAAGTAAAATGTATTTTCTTTGAATGTGGATTTTAATGTTGTTTCAGTGAATGTGAGTTTCAAGGGCAGAGAAGGTTTAATGCCAAGTTTGTTTAGCAGATGTCTTAGTGTTTGTGCTGTAAAATGCAAAAATAAAACTTTCAAATGAAGTTCAAATCATCATAGAAGTAAATCAGTATGCACATTAGTGTTTATGGTAAATGGAGTGAAATAGCAAAGTAATGGATCATTGGAATGGCTGCAGGGAGGCTCCATTCGACCAGGGTTTTGTGAGGGGGAAGGGCGGCAAACTTGGACAGCCCCAGCTGAACCATACCTCCCAACTGTCCAGATTTTCAAAGAATGAATAGATTTTTTGCTTCTTATTTTTGATTTGTTCCTCATAAAATTTGTGGTTTTCTGGCAAATCATTTAGGAATTAAGTCACTAAATAATGACACACCTAGTTTCAGACTTCATAACCTTCAGAAAAATCCATGCTAAAGTGAGACCTGTTCTATCAACTGTCCCAGTTTATAGAAGAGCATTTTTTAGTACTGTTTATATGTTCCCCCCAATATATTTGGCCTTGTCCAGATTTATGTCCCAGTTTATACAAGAGCAATTTTTAGTACTGTTTATATGTTCCCCAATATATCTGGCCTTGTCCAGATTTATTGCATTAACAGGTTGAGAGGTACATGCAAATAAATTGCTTTATAGAATTAGGCATAGCCAAACCTCTGAACTGTCCCTGATTTTGACTCAAAATGTTGCTCCTCCCTAATGATCCCTCCATAAAATAGCAATTTTGGAAGAAAACATGGAGGGTTTATAATTAAGAAATAACTGTAATAATCAGATTACTTTTATTTCAGAAATGCATGTAGATTATTTTATTTTGTCAGCTGCTCAAGTTAGCAGTACTAATATTAAAGTGTCCCTTCTTTGACAGGTTCCCAGCTGTATTGTGTTGCTATTTTATATTTTTACATCACATTTTTGGTCCATTTTTCATAAAATTGTGCTTTTTGGCAAATTAGTGACAAATAATTAAAGACTGAAGTTAGAAAATAATGACAGACATTTGAGTTTCAGATTTCATACCATTCAGAAAATTCATACTAATGCAAGACCTCTATTAGCTTTCTAAGGTTATAAGAGCGATATTTTAAAAATTGTCCTTATTTTTGGGCCTTTGTCCCATTTCTTTGTATGGCTTTGTCCAGATTTCTTGCTCTGAGGTTGAGAGGTATGACAAATGTGTCAGGGCCATCACAAGTCAGCCAGAGACTTTTCAAACTGTGACATACTTATTACACCCCACTCCCCCATGTAGTGACTCTGGATGTGTCGAAGCAAGGCAAGGAGTAGTTATGCAGTGTAAATGTGCAGAGAATCCCACCCATCCAAGGTAGACACAAGTACTAGAGTGGCTTTTCATCTGTCCTTGATTTTTGGAGAATGGTCCGGTTTCTGTCATATTTTTTGTACTGTTAATTTATGCTTATTACTCAAAGTGCCTGTTGCTCTGTGTTTAAGTAGCAATACTTTAATGACCATCAGGTAAGCTTGGCTGAGATTGCAAGATGCAAGTAAGCTTTAATAAGCATACTGTTAAAGAATTGCCAACATTGAAAGCCTTTCTGTTGCCATGTAGAGAATACTTAACTAGATAATGTATAAGCCTTGGGTATTGACATGCATATGCCAGTATTTGTAATAAAGGACAGAATTACATTATTTTAAGAGTCTCATTACACTTGGAGACTTACATACAGTCATCTCTGCAGGCTTTAACCATAAACCGAACGCCAATCGCGTGGTCTATAACCTGTACAGTAATCCTTTTAAACAATGTATCTTGAGCTTATTTCTTGTTTGCTTTTCATTTTTTACTTTGATCATGTTTTCCCCATGAAACAAGTAGATGTCAGGCAGCAGGTCTTTTTTTGGATAAGAAACATTTGTACAAGTGGGGGCATCAGAGATTTCTACTTTCAGCATGTTACTTGTTACTTTAATAAAGCTGAATATAAATTATAATTAGAACTGCAGTGCAAGAAGTGGTTTGAGTTGAGTGCTGCTTGTTTTTCTTATACTTGATTTTGACTGGCATTCCATTAATGTATTTAAAAAAGTAATTTATTTTTTCATGCCTCACAACCTTTTTGTTTCCATCTAGATATTAAGCTGTCATGCAGCCAATGCATTGAAATATTTTTATTCTTCTACACTTCATTTTGTCTTGATTGGACTCTCATGACAACTGTTTGGCACCCGGTGCAGTATATTTAGTTTTTGAGGTTTGCTACTACAGATGTTTGTGTATGTGAGAATACCTCAGGCTTGAACCCTGTACCTTGTATGCAGGTGTTAAAGACCTTAATTCCCTACCCACCACCATTTGTGAAAAAAAAAACTGCAGATTTTTGCCTCATGTTTGATCTGATCTGTTCCTCATAATATCTGTGGTTTGTAAATGTTGCAATGCTTGATATTTGATGGGGCAGTTGTAGCATTGTTGCCTCACAGCTGCAGGTTCTCAGGTTTGCTTCTTGGCTGGGGTGCCTTCTTTGTGGGGTCTTTATCTTCTCCCTGTGTTTGTGTGGGTTTGCTTTTGTGTCCTCCCATGTTACAAAGACATGTCTGCATTATTTCTTCCTGGGCCTCTGCTGATTTTTTTTTTTTGTTCCAAGTCAGACTGTCCTGATTAACAAATGTTAAATAAAATTGACAGGCATTTGAATTTCAGACTTCAGGCATCTGAATGTTTAAGTCCTTGCATATTTGATGGTGCAGTGGTAGTATTGTTGCCTCACAGCTATAGGTTTTCTGGTTTGATTCTTGGCTGGGGTGCCTTCTGTGTGGAGTCTGCATCTCCTCCCTGTGTTTGTGTGGATTTGCTCTGGTGCCCTGTCATTTTACAAAGACGTGTTTGCAGTATTTCTCCCTGGGTCTCTGCTGAAAATTGTTTTTATTCTGTCAGCAGTAAAATTGACAGGCATTTGAATTTCAGACTTCATGTTCTTCAGAAAATACATAGTAACACAACCGTAACACAACCTTTTATTCTAGCAATTTTCTAAGTTTATAAGATGAATATTTGAAATTTGTCCCTATTTTTGGGACTGTATTCCCTCATTATTGGCTTCATCCAGGTTTTTTGTGCTAAGGTTGACAGCTATGGCAAGAAATGAATTCACTGAATATTTGAGGGCTGTATTCCCTCATTACTGGGTTTGTCCAGGTGTTTTGTACTAAGAGATTGACAGCTATGGTGAGAACTGAATTCACTAAATGATAGCCATTTAAGTTTCAGTCTTCTCTTTTACAAAGCAGCTGATTTGGCGTAGTGGTATGTTGCTCTGTTTTGCACAGGGAGCTTGGCAGTAAAATGTATGGTTCTAGCAACTTTCCAAGATTATACAAGCAATGTTTGTGTCCCTGGTTTTGGGCTTTTGACCCCCAATACATTTTGGCTTTTCCATTTTTCTTGTGCGAAGTTGAGTATTGAGTAGATTTTACAAGGAGCTGAGAGCTGCAGGGGAACAGAAGTTTAGTGCTGCTTAAGTGAAGTTGGTTTACCTTGTTATTAGCACAACAAGTTGTGTACTTGCCTTTGATGCAGAAGGCTGTGGGTTCTACTCCCACAAGGGGTGGATGCTGCTGTATTGAGAATGTTCTCCTTGGTGAAAATACTAACTATGAGTCCGTTATCAGTTTGCCATCCATTTCCTCTTGCAATATTACTAGCTTATCATTTTTTTAATGTAACATAGGCAATTTATTCCTGAGGGGCAACAGGCACTTTATTTTTCAATGAAACCATGAAATATAAAGGTGTTTGCTAGCAGCAACCTCTTCATTAGTTACAGATTTCTTTAATGTGGAATTATTTAGATGACTTTTACTTCTTCAGAGATAGTGCATATTTACTGATAATGGACTGTAGAATTGTGCATATTTACTGATAATGGTGGACTGTAGAATTGTGCATATTTACTGATAATGGTGGACTGCGGAAGTCTGAGTAGACTTTTACGATAAATGTTCTGAACTGGGCAGTTTTGTCATTATGGGTGCATGCATTTTGTTTCATTGCTTACTGGAAAAATGTTCAAAACAAATTTAAAATGCCCTCTAACAACTGTAATATATTGTACAAGGAATATAATTTAGTACAATGAGGAAGGTGTATCAAAGAGCACATGTATGTTTCATATGCAAGGGGCCTATGATTTGAAAACAGCCCAAAATTAATCTTTATCTGCCACTGGCAAAATGTATTTTCTTTGAATGTGGGTTTCAATGCTGTTTTAATGAATGTGAGTTTCAAGGGCAGAGAAGTTTTAATGCTAAGTTTTCATTGCGAGACTGCATTGCTTTGTTTAGTAGATGACTTAGTGTTTGTGCTGTAAAATACAAAATAAAACTTTCAAATGAAGTCCAACTCATCATACAAGTAAAGCAGTATGCACATTAGTGTTTATGGTAAATGGAGTGAAATAGCCAAGTAATGGTTCATTGCAATGGCTGCAGAGGCTCCATTCAACCGTGATTTTGTCAGGGGGGAAGGGCAGCAAACTCAGACAGGCCCAGCTGAACAATACCTCCCAACTGTCCAGATTTTCAAAGAATGAATAGATTTTTGCTTCTTATTTTTAGTTTGTTCTTCATAAAATTTGTAGTTTTCTGGCAAATCATTTAGAAATTAAGTCACTAAATAATGATACACTGATTATTTTAAAAAGCTCATTACACTTGTTGGAGACTTCCAGTCATCTCTACAGACTTTACCCGTAAACTAAGCAGAATGCCAATCATGTGTGGTCCATAACCTGTACAGTAATCCTTTAAGCAATGTATCTTGAGCTTGTTTCTTGTTTGCTTTTCATTTTTTACTTACATGTTTTCCCCATGAAACAAGTAGATAGTTGTCAGGCAGCAGGTCTTTTTTGGATAAGAAACATTTTTACAAGTGGGGGCATCACAGAGATTTCTACTTTCAGCATGTTACTTGGCACTTTAATAAAGCTGAATATAAATTATAATTAGAACTGCAGTGCAAGGAGAAGTGGTTTGAGTTGAGTGCTTCTGGTTTTGCTTGTACTTGATTTTGACTGGCATTCCAGTAATGTATTTAAAAAGTAATTTATTTTTTCATGCCTCACAACCTTTTGTTTCCATCTAGATATTAAGTAAGCTGTCATGCAGCCAATGCATTGAAATATTTTTATTCTTCTACACTTATTTTTGTCTTGATTGGACTCTCATAATGATGGTTTGCCACCTAGGGCAGCGTATTTAATTAAAGTTAGTTTTTGTAGTTTTGAGCATAGCTCCTCCCCTTTCTGGTTGGTCACACCCCTTCCCCTTGACCCCACCCATTCAGCTGTCTCCTGCAGCCCCCCTTTGATTTGAAGTCACCAGCCGCCACTGCCGCTGCTGTTGATAGCATGACTTCTTAGTTTACATGGTAAGCGTAACTGGAAAGACTAATGAGTGAATTTCCAACAAGTAGTTGTCAAAAACAGGCCAGATAATGGTTTCTTTGTAACTTGGTGATTAGATATTTTAGATGTTTGGAAAGAAGCAAGTGTTTAAGATCAAAACATCATGTTTCAGTTACTGTTATCTGAATAAATTGCTGATTAGGGGATTATTTTTTTCTTTGACTAGTGGGTAATTAAATTTAACTGGACATTAAGATGAAGTACAAAATCTAATAGAACTGCATAAACCCACTTGGCCATCTGGCAGTCATCTTCTTTCCTTCTACCTAGCATGCCACTGGAACTCTTTCCCACCTCTCATCCGTACCACTAATAATCTCTCTGTCTTTAAATCTCTTCCCCACTCACACCTAACATCACAATGGGAATGCTCTTGGTTTCATCCTACATAACATCCCTAACTATAATTTCTTCTTATTTCAAACATATCTGCTAATTGCCTCCTCAGCAACTGATGCTCTTTATTCCTCCTTAAATCATTTAATGGAGTCTTTATGCATTTGGATTTGTTACAGCAAATGCTAATTTATTTAATTATTGTTAAAACTGTGATATTTTTTTTCTGAATTCTCATTAGCCTTTTGTATCTTAGAAATTTACAATTGTTATTTTGTAGTTTTTTGTATCTTAAAAAATTACAATTGTTATTTTGTAGTACTATTATTTACTAGAATTATAGTAATTATAACGGATCAAACAAGTTCCACAAAGAATTAAAACCAAAAGTTGTTTATTATCGCAAAAACATCCAGTAAGCGCTTTGGCTTAAAAGCTTCTTCAGACTGACAAACATGCCATTCGGTCCAAGTTCTTATATAAAAAAAAAATTCAAAAACACTGAAACCAATCACAGTCAATTACTAATTAAGAAACTTTTAAAGGTATACATCTAGCTAGTACATATATGCATAAAAATATATATTGACACATAGAGACATGGATCCTAGCAACTAAAATCATTATATACAGAAATATATACATACAAATAAAAACATGATATATGGTTATATAAATATTACCCTGCAATCTAAGTCTTTTTAACTATTTAGGTATTCGATGTTTTTTAAGTAAGGGTTTTATTGTTGCCCTTTCATTTAAACCATGGCCCCTATCTGCCCCAAGTATAACGATCCAATTATTTTCTCTGTACTCAGTGTGATTCTTGATATCCCCTTCTATTATGTTAGGGGAAATCAACTCACGGACTCTGAACCTAAAATGATGTTCTTCACCATAGCGAGATATATGTTTTGCTAAAGCATTATGGTTTGATTGCTTTCTAATATGATAAATATGTTCGCGAACTCTGTCTCTAAGGATCCTATTAGTTTTGCCAACATAAAAGGATTGACAGACCTGGCATACAGCTAAGTATACAAGATTTGAGCTTTTGCAGGTAGCTCCTACTTGAAAACTAAAGTCCTTCTTTAAATCAGGATGGTAAAATCTGTCACTGATGTCAATATACGAACAAAAATGACATGCTCCACAGGGTCGTGTAGACCCTCCTGTATCAGTGACTTGATGATTGCCCTGTTTGTGACATAATAGCCTCTTCAAGTTCTTTCTATTTTTATATGTAAATCTTGGTTGTTCACCAACTATTTGGCTAATGTCTCTATCAACCTGAAGTATGGACCAATATTTTCCAAAAATTCCTACTAATTCTTTATTGTCCAGAGTATAAAATAGTGAACAGTCCCATTATTAGTACTATGAATATCTTCCTTTTGTGGACCAAAATATGGTGCAACTATATCTCTGCGTAAAGTTTGAATATCTGATAAATAATTTGAAATCTCATGTATAGTATAGCCTCTTGATAGAAGTCTATCTCTTAAGCCATCAAGTTCATCATTGAAACAATTGTCCAGGACACTTAGCCTAGATACTCTGAGGCCTTGATCTCTGATCAAATTTTTAAAGATATATCCCGGATGCATACTTGATCTCATAAGAAGCGAGTTCCTATAACATGTTTTTCGATACACTCCTGTATTGATTAAGCCATTTGGCAACTTTTCAACACATAGGTCCAAATATTCTATCCTTGTTTAGGACCAATTCATTGTAAATTTTAAACACTCAACCATATTGTTAAGTGCATTATGAAATACTAATAATTCTTCCACACTGCCTCTCCATAATAAAAAGAGGTCATCGATGAAATGTCAATAGAACAATACATGTATCTGAAATTCTTTGTTTCTACTAAGTATTGTTTCTTCCCAATGAGCAAGGAACATATTCGCATAGCTATTTGCACATGGGGTGCCCATTGCAACCTCATGGCATTGTATATATAGCTCATCATTAAAAGTAAAAACATTATTCTCCAAAACTTGCTCCAAAAAATAAATTACCAAATCTATTTGGATAGGTGAGAAATTACTATGTTGTATAAGATTTTCATTAATATATTGTATGCCAAGGTCATTTGGTATCACTGTAAAGAGAGATTGTACATCGTGTGACAAAAAGTACATCTTCTAAATCAGATATGTCTCTAAGACAGTCATGTAAGTCAATTAGAAATTGTTTAGAATCTCTCAGGATAGAAGTATTTAGATTAATAATAGGTCTAAGATATTTCTCCACATACACAGAGAGGGGCTCAGTAACCCAACCTCCTCCAGCCACTATCGGTCTCATTGGTGGGTCAGAGGAATTTTTATGTATCTTTGGAAGTCCCTGTATCAATGGAATGAGTGGATTTGAAACACAAAGATAGTCAAATGTTTCCTTACTAATCAGACCTCCTTCATATACATCATTTAAACTATTAAGAACAGAATTCATTATTCTGTGTACTTCATTGATCGTTGTTTTAGCATAAAAATTATTATCATTTAATAAATTTCTCATAGAGTTAACATAATGAGAAGTATCCATAACCACAATTGGGCCACCTTTATCAGCAGGTTTAATTGTTATTAAATCATTTTTCTGCAACTGTTTCAATGCTATATTCCCTTTGTAATTTAAGTTATACCTTTTCTTAACATCCCTATATGTTTTAAAACCAGTATTGTTATAGTATTTGACAAATTCCTCCTCAGTAAGTTTTAAATAAGCATCCACTAAGGGATGATTCATAGGTACAAAATTACTCATATGCTTGAAAGTAAAAGATGGATATGTTTGCATGTGTTCGCTTTGTTTATCCTGATATTCTGACAGAAAACTTTTAAATCCAAAATTGTATCTGTCATTCTGCTTTTACATGTAGGAATAAAACTTAAACCCTTTGACAAAACCTGTTCCTCATCAGAGGAAAGCCTATATGTGGAGATGTTAATGACTAATGAGCTGCTACATTCGCCCACATCTTCTTTACTGTCTGGTTGGGATTGTATTCGCCTGAGTGTTTGCATTTTTGCCATTCCCGACTCATTGACCGAGTCCGTCTCCCTCCCTTGTCTACCCAAACAGGTAGAGGAAAAGGAATATCTCCACTTATAAGTAAATTAGAACTAGTGAGTTGGACAGGTGGTTGGTTCACAAATATTTTCGGTCGAACCACTTGTTCAGATAGATAAGGACTAGAAGCACCATTTCTAACAACTACATTCGGGTATAAATTCAGGCCATGTTGTGTCTGTGTTCCTTGTAAATTAGTAGTATGATCACTATCAGGGGCACCATTAAAAATAGTATTCTCTGTTCGCACTAAACCAATATTCTCATTATTATTATCCAATGAAGCCTGACCATTCTGGTCATTTTGTTCACATAATACATTATTGGCATCATCATTAAAAGCATCGCAATTAACATTAGAAGCATGAATTTTAACTGAACCATTCACACTACTGCGCACATTCATTAATCTAACAGTTTCTTTTGTCCCTTCATTATTCATAGGACCTTGTCGGTTTACAGTCTCTGAGCTTTGTCCATGTCTGGGCCACATAAAAACATGGCCCAGTCTAAAATCATTTATGTCCCTCATTATTTTAATTTTCTTTTGTTGCAGTAATTTATGTTCAAACGCCATTACACCATCAAGCAGGCTCTCAAAAAAGAGGGTTAACAATTCTTTCAGCAAAGTTGTTAAAAATGAATTCTTGTTGTTTTTTAATAGTGTCAATAAGTTTATCCTCTTCAGGACGAAAGATGTCGACAAGTAACTACATGTACTTGCCGCTTACCTCAAGGTTAAGTTGTTGCCAGCGTGCTAGCAAATCCGGATATTGTGTCCCTTGAGTGGGCATGTTGAAGACACGTAGACCACGAGGTACAATCCTTTTCTCCAGGCAATACTGAAAATGATGTCTCTGTGCCTGGAGTCTTTTTAGTTTCAGGAAATCCCTTTCCAACGCATCCATTGCTTGCTGCAGTCACTTGGAATCACCAGTCGCATTATTGGAGTCGTCATCCGTTACGTTCAAATCAAATTGCCAGGCAATGCTCTTAGTATATGAAAGGTACTGAGTAAAGCTCTTATTCAATGCATTCCTCACGCCATCTCCCTTCTCTGGGTTATAGTCCAGTTCTATTATTGCACTCTCTTCCATGTCCTTGTTCCCGTGGGTTGTTGTAAGTAAAATAAATAGTAGATGAATGAAAAAAACAAGCAACACACCCACAAGATAAATGCTTCATTACAGAAAAAGCAGATAATCTCCAGAATTATAGTAATTGTAACGAAGCAACCAAGTTCCACAAAGAATTAAAACCAAAAGTTGTTTATTATCGCAAAAACATCCAGTAAGCGCCTTCACTTAAAAGCTTCTTCAGACTGACAAACATACCATTCGGTCCAAGTTCTTATATATATAAAATTATATAAATAAAAAAATTCAAAAACACTGAAACCAATCACAGTCAATTACTAATCATTATAGCATTATATATTATACTTAGGGTGGATAGGGGCCATGGTTTAAATGAAAGGGCAACAATAAAACCCTTACTTAAAAAACATAGAATACCTAAATAGTTAAAAAGACTTAGATTGCAGGGTAATATTTATATAACCATATATCATGTTTTTATTTGTATGTATATATTTCTGTATATAATGATTTTAGCTGCTAGGATCCACGTCTCTATGTGTCACTATATATTTTTTATGCATATTTGTACTAGCCAGATGTACCTTTAAAAGTTTCTTAATTAGTAATTGACTGTGATTGGTTTCAGTGTTTTTGAATTTTTTTTTTTTTTTTAATATAAGAACTTGGACCAAATGGTATGTTTGTCAGTCTGAAGAAGCTTTTAAGCGAAAGCGCTTACTGGATGTTTTTGCGATAATCAACAACTTTTGGTTTTAATTCTTTGTGGAACTTGGTTGCTTCGTTACAATTACTATAATTCTGGAGATTATCTGCTTTTTCTGTAACGAAGTGTTTATCTTGTGGGTGTGTTGCTGTGTCTTTTTCATTCATTTACTATTATTTACTAGTTGTATTCCTGGAGCTGGCCCAATGGACCACCCTGGTAAACAAACTGCAAATATATAAATAAAATAAATAAAAATCTTTTATGACAAGATTTCTACATTTCAAGACAATAATCAGGGTGCTTATGTAATACATATTTTCAGATACTAAAACATAGTTTTTAGTTGAACAAAGTTTAAAACAGAATGGAAAAGATGATAGGGGTGATTTGTGTGCTAGAAAAAAATGAAACTGACATTAACATTTCTTAACACTTGCAACAACATTTTAAAATGATTGCAAATAGAAAGCATTTAGTTCATTGACGTGTTTTGTTTTAAATGACTGTACTGATAATACTGACAGAACTATGTGGAGGGGTTAAGCTGTAACTATATTGTACTTGGTTGGCCTCCATATCTGTTCCCCTTTCTAAGCTGTCATTGTATGTTTTAAGAGAGTTCCTATTTGTAGAATAGTATTTGGTACAGGTGCGCAACCTTTCACAGTTTTCAAACTGTCCATTTAAGAAACTTCTCAGATTCTAAGAGGACAGATAAATTTCTTGTACAAGTGTGTAACTGTTTGATACTGATGTCCCCTCCCTCAACTGTTCTAGAATTTGAGAAAGTTGCAAAGGTTAGCAGGCATAATCAGGATAAAAGAAGCAATTGACCCAGGTGAAAGATGTTAGGGGCACCATCAGCAGATGTCAATGAGGCAATACAGCAGTCCTGCCATTCAGAAATGACGCTGATACTTTTACAGTCATGGCTGAAGTGCTTCATGTATGACATTATAAATATAGCAAAACAATTTTTTTATAGAAAGGACATTTTTTCCTGTTTATCTTTGAGAGGCATTCTTTTCTTGGTCCTCCACTTTGACAGGACAAGAAGAGGGTCGGACATCACCACAAGAAACTGCACAGAGTGGCAGATGCCAGATAACATAGCTATGGCTGGACACAATAGCATTTGGGGCACATTTTTAGATATTTGACAGTTACATCTCTTTTAGCTATTGTGTATGGTACTTCTATTGCTATTATTATTATTATTACAATTATTACTATTTAAACATTGAACTTGTCTATTTTATTTTTATTTTGGTCTCTCCTTAGGAATGCTGGCTTCAAAATCATTCTCCTAGTAAGCAGTCGGGGTGAGTTGGGTGGCTGTACACTGATGCATGTGATAAAAAGATGTTAAGGTTTGTCTTGTCATCATATTTTGACTTTTGTCGCTGACAGAATGAACACACACCAGAGCCATACAAATCCTCATTGGTGAACTGCCCAGGCAGACTAATTGTCCTACCTCTTTGCCAGCAGAAATAGTCAGGCTGCAGGGGGAAAGTTAGTTTGCTGGTTCAACAGAATGGCATACTTCTTCCCCATGGAGCTCCCAACTTACTTGCAGAGACTCCATATGTATCTGCTATGAGAAGCATGCACCCACATACAGCCTGCTATGAGAAGCGTGCACCCACATCTGCATGCTATGACAAGCATGCCCCTATATGCTGCCTGCTATGAGAAGCATGCCCCCACATACAGCCTGCTATGAGAAGCATGCCAGCACATGCAGCCTGCTTTGAGAAGCATGCCCCCACATGCAACCTGCTATGAGAAGCATGCCCCCACATACTTCCTGCAATGAGAAGCATGCACCCACATGCTGCCTGCTATGAGAAGCATGACCCCACATGCTTCTTGCAATGAGAAGCATGCCCCCACATGCTGCCTGCCATGAGAAGCATGCCCCCACATGCTGCTTGCTATGAGAAACATGCCCCACCATGTTGCCTGCTGTGAGATGCATGTCCCCACATGCTGCCTGCTATGAGAAGCATGTCGCCGCATGCTGCCTGCTATGAGAAGCATGTCGCCACATGCTGACTGCTATGAGAAGCATGTCACCACATGCTGCCTGCTATGAGAAGAATGCCCCTACATGGTGCCTGCCATGAGAAGCATGCCCCCACATGCTACCTGATATGAGAAGCATGCCCCCACATGCTGCCTGATATGAGAAGCATGTCGCCACATGCTGCCTGCTATTAGAAGCATGTCGCCACATGCTGCCTGCTATGAGAAGAATGCCCCTACATGGTGCCTGCCATGAGAAGCATGCCCCCACATGCTGCCTGATATAAGAAGCATGCCCCCACATGCTGCCTGATATGAGAAGTATGCCTCCACATGCTGCCTGCTATGAGAAGCATGTCCTCACATGCTGTCTGCAATGAGAAGCATGTCCCCACATACTGCCTCCTATGAGACGAGTGTCCCCCCATGCTGCCTGCTATGAGAAGCATGTTCCCCCATGCTGCCTGCTATGAGAAGCATGTTCCCCCATGCTGCTTGCTATAAGAAGCATGTCCCCCCATGCTGCCTGCTATGAGAAGCATGTCCCCCCATGCTGCCTGCTATGAGAAGCATGTCCCTCCATGCTGCCTGCTATCAGAAGCATGTCCCCCCGTGCTGCCTGCTATCAGAAGCATGTCCCTCCATGCTGCCTGCTATGAGAAGCATGTCCCCCCATGCAGCCTGCTATGAGAAGCATGTCCCCACATGCAGCCTGCTATGAGAAGCATGTCCCCACATGCTGCCTGCTACGAGAAGCATGTCCCCACATGCTGCCTGCTACGAGAAGCATGTCCCCACATGCTGCCTGCTACGAGAAGCATGTCCCCACATGCTGCCTGCTACGAGAAGCATGTCCCCACATGCTGCCTGCTACGAGAAGCATGTCCCCACATGCTGCCTGCTACGAGAAGCATGTCCCCACATGCTGCCTGCTACGAGAAGCATGTCCCCACATGCTGCCTGCTACGAGAAGCATGTCCCCACATGCTGCCTGCTACGAGAAGCATGTCCCCACATGCTGCCTGCTATAAGAAGCATGTCCCCACATGCTGCCTGCTACAAGAAGCATGTCCCCACATGCTGCCTGCTACAAGAAACATGTCCCCACATGCTGCCTCCTATGAGAAATATGTTCCCCACATAGCAAGCCACAGCTGCCCGCTTCCCCAACTAAAGTAGGCAAGATGTCAGTGGCTGTGCAATTCCGTCCTCCCCTGCTGGCTGTTCAGTCACTCAAGCAATTACTTGAACTCACCTTTTCTGGGTTAAAGGGGAACAGCTCTTTCTATGTTTTTCTTAGATTTTGTTTTTAATTGCTCAGTGTCTGTTCAACAAGCTTGGTATATTTTGCATAAATTAGGAATGCAGTTTTTTCCCATTATCTTATTTGCATATTCGAGCTGTATGAATCAAGAACAGCAATTAATGTTTTGTCTTCAGACTATCGATACAAATTGACTACTAGCTGCTGTGGTTATTTTTAAGTACTATTCTGAATGATTGCTGAAACAGTAATAGTGTGAATTATGGTAACTTATCAAACTAACACTATTCTGCAATGTTTTAACTCTTTAATAAAGGCTTACAAAATAATAGCAGAGTCTTAGGAATCTGTGCCGTGTCTTAAAAAATCATGACTTATTCCAATAGGGGATGTGAATGCCTCATGTAATAACTGGGACAGGCATAAATCGTCCAGAGGATGTAACAATAAAATACTTGACTCTTGTCCATAAGGGATATATCACTGGTGTATCTTTTTTTTTTCTCAACAGAAGTAGGAACATCTTGCATGTTGTACTTACTCTGTAATTTCTCATCATTAATTGGGTAACTATAACAATGCCTTCCTTTCCTGCACCATTCCACTAGTTATGGCTATGGCTTATCAAGCATATCACATGGTTAGAAATTCTGTCAGTCTAACTTTGGTGAAACAAATAAGGACCTGATTATAGAGGACAGCTGTAGTGATGTGGTAGCTTCTGTAGAGTATTTCATATGTATATATTAACTGAGATATATTTATAGCTTATATAAAAAAATTAAATATACACAATTATTTTGTGCATCAATGCATAAGGATATTTCATAAGAAAATACAACATTGTTGCTACCTCAATTAGATTTTTTTAACATTTAGCTTAAAGTGATGGCAGTCAGCAGAGAAGAATAAAGGTGTTTTTCTTTTAATTAAGGACTATTTATTAACCATTTTTCAAGAAAATAGAACAACAAATGAACAATTAACAGTATTCAGTAACATGGAAAAAAGAGCATTGGCCACATCAGAAATATATGAATAGAATACAAACCCTTAAAGAATGTGCCAGTGAACAACAATCTGATAAAGCCATCTTAACTATATAAAAAGAAATAACATATTAAGGAAAAAAAGCATAGTAATGTTACTATAACTTTGAGTTTGAGGTCTATCAGAAATAAATCAAAGCAGTACAATAAGTCTTAACCAGGTCTGAGTAAGATAATAAGAAGCGAAACCTTAAACAAAAAATGTATACAGCCAGTGGTAAGTAAGCACTAAAATTAGAAGGTTACTTTGGGTGTCAGGAACTGTACAATGTCACCCCAAATAAAAATGCTGACATTGAAGTGATGGTTATAGTTGCTATGGTTGCAAAACCTAAGGGTGATATAATATTGATAAGTGAAGGCTTGTTATCTTTTTAGAATCCAAGCTGATAGCTCTTCTGCAGATAGAATAGATGTAGCCTTCCATGCTGTAGCTGTATTATCATTTACTGATACTGAGTATTGGAAAATACACAGTCTGTGGGCCCTGCCAGATAAATTGGAGGTCTGAAGGATGATAACCTGCATTACTGTTTTGGTACCTGTACTATCTGTTTACATAATTTACAAAGCCACTGAGTGGAAATCATCCACAGATGAGTATCTAATGAGAGAGACTAGGAAATAGCAGGGTCTCAAGCATTCACTCTAAATCTACAGTGAGAGCAGAATGCAACATGATTCAACTTACAAGCATTAAACTGTCATAAGATCTGCCCACCACCAGTGCTCAGGTTGTCAGATATGTGGCTCACAGTTGGGGGGACAGCAACAAGAAAGTAGAGGCTGCCCCAAATGAGAACTGCAGATCCCCATATTGTTGGCTAATTTGTAATTATAGACAGAGATATGAGAGCAGAATGTGTTAAAAAAATAGAGTGCCGAGTTTTACAGTGTTTGGGGAGAGCTTTAGGATAAAAAACTCAAAGTCCACAGGGAATATCACTGCAGAATCTTAGCTTCTATGTTTGCCTGACAGGGTAAATTAAAGTTTTTGCGAGAAAATAATGAATAAATGAAAAAGTAAAATAAAGAAGGCAGCCTCAAGGCTTTTGCATATCTACAATAATCTTGAAATCTCAACCCAGAATCTTTGGATGGGAGCATGTTAAGTTGGATGAGACACTCTTTTTTGTCCACCATTCCAAATAAACGCATGAAGTAGTTTAACAATCTTCTTCAAATATGGATGAGAAGGAAATGCCTGATTACATTAAACAACAAGGGAGAGACCACCATTTCGGTGGGTGCTATATGAACCATAAGTGATAAATGCAACTGACGCCAAGTATGGGCCCATACTAAAACTTTATCCTATTTATCTGTAAGATTTACCCTAACCATCTCTTGAATATCTGAATGAAGTTTAATTCCCAGATATTGGGGGTATAATTGTTCCATTTAAATGGTAAAGAATTAGTAGTAGGAACAGCAGTTTGGCTCTTGTGTTAACTGGAAAGATTTCAATTTTGGAATTATTGATTTTTAGACTTGAAAGTTCCCCAAATCTAGCCAAGGTTTCAAAGATCACTGGGAGGTTCCGCAGGGGATTCAGGTTACATATAACATAGTCACTTATAAACATCAAAGCAGCTATAATGACATAATGATAGGATCACGCTGATATTGTAGGGGGTGTATTAATAAGGGTATTATGATGTTTAGTCACAAGTAAAAATAAGTACATACATAAGTGGGGACATCCTCCTCAGCTGCTCATTTCTACGGGAAAGGAAACAGAAAATATTCCATTGGTGAGAACATGAGCCTTTGAGTCATGATACATAGCTTTAACAGAGTTAATGAACTCCTGTGGGGAATCTAGTGTATGCATAACTAACCACATATACAGCTATTAACTGTGACAATATTATACTTAAAAAGGTTTCATTTAAAAAGAAAAGAAAAAATAGACTGACTTATGAATTCCAAGTCCAGTTTATGCTATGAAGCTACTAATGTGTGTGTGTGTGTGGGGGGGGGCAAGAAATCTTATGCCATCTGCAAGATGGAACTTGTCTTGGTAAGGCTATAGTATATATAGCACAATGTTCTACCTCCACATGTTTTATATAGGGAAACCAAAGAAGAATAAAAAAGGGGGTTTATGAACATGTTCTTGATATATCTATCAAAAATACCAATAGTGCTCTGTTTCAACATAATGAAACATGATCAGGCTTTGAAAAGTTAGAGAAAGCATATGACAGGATGCCTAGAGAGGAGGTATTATATGAGGAAGTTGGGAGTGGCAGAAAAGTATGTAAGAGTGGTACAGGATATGTATGAGGGTAGTGTGACAGTGGTGAGGTCTGCAGTAGGAGTGATGAATGCATTCAAGGTAGAGGTGGGATTACATCAAGGATCATCTCTGAGCCCTTTCTTATTTGCAGTTGTGAAGGACAGATTGACAGACGAGTAGGAAACAGGTTGAGGAGACCCTGGAGAGGGGGAGATATGCCCTAGAGAGGAGAGGAATGAAGGTCAGCAGGATTAAGACAGAATATCTGTGTGTGAAAGAGAGGGAGGATAGAGGAATGGTGAGGATGCAGGGAATAGAGTTGGCAAAGACGGATGAGTTTAAGTACTTGGGATCAGCAGTTCAGAATAATGGTGAATGTGGAAGAGAGGTGAAGAAGTGAGTACAGGCAGGGTGAAGTGGAAGGAGAAGAGTGGCAGGAGTGATTTGTGATTGACAGGTACCCGAAAGAATGAAAGGTAAGGTCTACAAGAGGGTAGTGAGACCAGCTATGTTGTATGGGTTGGAGACGGTGGCATTGACGAAAAGACAGAGCTGGAGGTGGCAGATGTAAAGATGTTAAGATTTGCACTGGATGTGGCAAGGATGGACAGGATTAGGAATCAGTATATTGGGTCAGCTGAGGTTGGACGGTTTGTAGACAAAGCCAGAGAGGCGAGATTGCATTGGTTTGGACATGTGCTGAGGAGGGAATGCTGTGTATATTGGAAGAAGAATGCAAAGGATGGAGCTGCCAGGTAAGAGGAAAAGAGGAAGGCCTAAGATAAGGTTTATGGATATTGTGAGAGAGGGCATGCAGGTGGTATTGTGACAGAGCAAAATGCAGAGGGCAGGAAGAAATGGAAACAGATGATGATCTGTGGTAACTCCTAACGGGAACAGCCAAAAGAAGATTTGGTATCAAAGACAGAGTTAACTACGTCTCCCCAAGACAATCAGGACAGCAGATTCAAGGAAAAAAATAGCGTTTAATGTTCATCAACACAGTAATAGCAGAAATTCACAAAAAAATCAGTTTATCGTGCTTTCACCCGGTAAAATACTAGGCTTCTTCAGAACAAAGAAGCATCCCCATCCAGTACATTTAAATAATGCAGCACAACCAATCACATCCATAAATCAATTAAGTGTGCATACCATCAATTAATTACCATGGAATAACCTAATTAAAAGCTGTTACAAAAATATGTATTTAAATATATGTGAAATGCTAGTTTAAGAGCAAGGTAGTTTATAATGCATTTTATTCTATTAATCATATAACAGAAGGGATAAATTCATGTGTAAATGCAAGTAGCTTCTGAAACTGCAGTGTGCTTTGACCCCTGACCCTGGCAGCTGCCAGCTCAGCAAGCTTAATGTTATGCTTTTCATAAGTGATTATCTGCTGGGTCAGGAAATTAAAATGTGTAAATCTTCCGCTTCTTCCTGATAAGATAACTTGTCCTTGAATCTTCCTTTCCTGATGTAGTAATTTGTCCCTGTAAGATAAGAACACAGCTGGTGGGAAAGTGAAACAGTGAACAAAGAGGTGAATTTAAAGTCTGAATCTGCTATTGTATTCGAACTGATATGAGACCTTTAAGAAGTAACTTTACAGAAAGACATTATGACTGGCCAGCTACAATACAATAGCAAGGCTGTATTGTATCTAAAGGAAAAGTTTTTTTAAATGTACTGCATCAGCATTATTAGATGAATAGAATACTGTTAGTAAAAGTGATGTAGATGCCTTGTGACTAACCACGTCAGTAAGGTGGGCATAACTTGAATGCAAACACTATAAAATATTCTGTACTTCCTGCATCATGTCAGACAAAATTCTGTACTTGTATGTTTTTTTGCCTCCTGGTGTACACTAGTAAACTTTTGAATCTGAACCTCCTGTGTATTGAATTCTGATTTTTTATTTAACAGTTTGGTCCTTTCTAGATGGAATTCCCTTGGTAAGCTGCAGATCAGAGTGTATCGGTGGTCGAATACTGCGCAGGAGAAGTTACCAAAATGGTTCTTCTTGAGTGAAAAGACCTCCAACTGAATTGTCGTGTGTAAAGAGGCTGGCCACTTTCTGATCTGTGGCCGAAGAGTGGAATTTGACCATTTTCAAGACCAGGAGGCTCAGGTAGGAAGAATTTGCCTTTTTTCTGTTTTAGATCAGGGACTAGGTTTCAATATATTATTGTCAAGATTTGTTTTGCAGATCAGGGACAAAAGGAAGTACTGTATATTTTGTCATAAATCAGGGTAACAGAATAAGGTAGACAGTTATTCTAGATAAACTGTAAACAGGAACTAAGAAATTGACATCATGTGATAAAAAGGGTTACGTAACATTTTCTTTGACATGGGTAATCAGTGCACTAAAACCTCGCGAGATCCGCCCCTAACCGAAGACGCAAAATACATGCAATTACAGCGTGCTGATAATGTTAGGTATTATACGAAATGGGTTAACAAATATGAATTTGATGGTAAACTAGATAAACTTACACTAGTTAAACTCCTTAAACAGCTTAAATCTGATGCAGGAGGTCCGGCAAAAAAGCAATGCCAACTAGGCATACCTCAAGCACACAGGTGGATTGAGGAAGCAAATCGTAGGGAACAGAAGCTTAAAAATTCAAAAACATTATTTTTAGACAAAGAGGATAATAACTTGGTAATAGCTACAGCGCATCCTACTCCTCCCTTGCCCCCTCCCTTACCCTTTTCAGGATATGAAGCGAGTGGACAGGCTGGTCTGCCTCCGCGTTATCCTGAAGTTTCAGTAAGACCACAACCATTTGTTAGAGATCCTATTGAGACTAGGTCCCGAACACGTAAAACACATAGGGACACAGAATTATACCAGATAGAGAAAAATCTACAGGATGAGAGTGAGGAAGAAATATGCCCACTTATAGAAGTTCCAAATCCTCAGGCAGGACAGGAAGGGCAGGATCCAGCACTCTTAGTATATAGACCATGGACACCGGAAGATATCCGGAAGGCTACTGAGGGAATCCCCCATCCGAAAGTTAATTTTACGAAATTTTTAGAAGATTTATAAGGCATGAGGTTAAGTTACCACTTGAATGGGGAAGAAGTAGAAAAAGTAGTAAGACAAATTATAGGTCCAGATTGGCACATGATTTGTGGCACCTGGAATCCTCATAATGCAGAACTTAGGCCACTCCCACATAGTGACGCAGAGTTAGACAACAGAGTGAAAGGTCTGACAGACAGAATCTCTGAGAAATGGAAACCTAGAGCAGACTGGACTTGCATTAATCAATGCATACAACAGGAAAATGAGACAATAGATGGATATTATGCTAGATTATTAGAATGCTTTAATAATCATAGCGGTATGTCGGTTCCTGAGAACCAAACAACTGATTCCCCGTATGAACAACAATTAAAAAATGCCTTTTTGAAAGGTTGCATTGCACCTATTAGTAGCTTCATTACGAAGCATATGATAGATCATCGAACAGGGAGGCTACAAGCCTTACTCGAATACGCTAGACATGCTGAGAGACATTTTAATAGTAAAAAGAAAAAGAAGGCGCAAGTCTTCACTGCTGAAGACGGAGCTGAAGTATTTGTATTGCAGTCAGGTAAAAAGGGCAAGAAGAATGCCCAGGGAAACAAGCAGTCTGACAAACGATCAGAAGATTTTGAAGAGAGGAGAAAGAGAGGTGAATGCTTCAAGTGCAGAAAGAAAGGGCATCTAGCTAGGGACTGTAAACAAAATAAGAAAGCAACGACGGAAGATAAAGGGGATGAGGACTGACTATATGATAGTGAGGATACATCATATGAAAGTCAGGAATCACCAGTAACAGCTAGAATAGAAAAGACAAATGCCAATGTAGCAGAAGGAGTAGAGGAAGTACAAATTGACTTAGACGAAAATGGAAATGAAATTTTAGATTTAGCATTGTTGAGCCTGGAGCTCTACCTAGCAGATACAAAACCAGAAGTGACACTTCTGGTGGAGGGAAGGAAGTCAAATTCCTGTGTGACTCAGGAGCATCACAGACTTTGATACACCCCTCCAAGTTACCAGAACATTCCGAATCATCTGATTATATATTAGTAAAAGCAGCAAATGGACAGCTATACAGGGAGCCACTCTCCCATGATATAGCAATAACTGACCCTGTTTCAGGTATGACCCAGAGAAGTAAAGTAGTTGTTTCTGCAAAGTGTCCAGTAAACCTATTGGGCAGGGACCTTATGCAGATATTTGGCATAGCAGTAGTTCCAACTGTACAAGGTATGGAGGCACAGAGACAAATGGATACCTTTGTAGTGCAATCGGAGGGTGAAACCTTTTATTGGTACAGCCAGGACCTAGTCACGACTGGTCCAGGGGCAGTGACCGAGGAACTGATGAACGTAGCCATCAGTAAAGCCCCCTCCCTTGACACTGATCAACATCATTTGTTACACTGTATTCTATACTACTGTACTACACCAGGACCTGATAGAGAGTATGAGCAAGAACTGTTTAGAAATCGTGCAACTAGATTGGTTTTGCGTACTTTGTACTGGGATACAGAGGGGAACAGTGTAGTTAGCTGTTCATTACCTCAAGAATTCCTTGCATTGTATAGATCAAATCAGTTGCCACATGTCAGCCTGACAAAGAACAAAAGTGTTAAATGGGCAGACTTAGGAGAAAAAGTAACAAGATGGGAGAAACAGACTGATTTAGAACTGTCAGGACAAGGGATACAAAAACAAAAACTGAATTGGTTAACACAGACACATCCAGTTGTACACTTGCAATCTAGCGAGGACAGCTGATTAGCATTTTTATTAGAAGAAGAAGAAAAGGCCTTGTGTGAAATTCCAACAACTCTGTGGTCAACAGGCAAGTCAGATGTAGGACTTATTCGAACAGCAGGACCAGTTACAATTACCCCAAAGTCAGCTTTTAGACCACAGAAAAGACAATACCCTTTGAGAAAGGATGCAGAAATAGGAATTAAGCCTATAATAGCAGCATTACTCAAAGAAGGAGTACTGGTAGAATCTCCTGATTCACCATGTAATGCACCCTATTTCCTGTTAAAAAGCAAACGGGAATGGCGGATGGTACAAGATTTACAAGCTGTAAATAATGCAGTAATACCTAGAGCACCTACGGTGCCAGACCCACATACCTTGTTAAATGATTTAGAACCGCAACAGAAGTATTTCTCTGTGGTAGATATTAGCAATGCTTTCTTTTCAATACCTATACATCCTGATAGTCAATATTGGTTTGCATTTACATTTCAGGGTAAAAGGTATACATATACTCGACTACCACAGGGATATTGTGAGAGCCCAACAATATTTGCACAAGAAATGGCTAGCAACCTGGCAGGGTTTACCCCACCGGGAGATAGTCAAATTCTACTTTATGTAGATGACATCTTGCTAGCAGCCCCCACCCAGCAGCAGTGCAGGGAGGATACTGTAGCATTATTGAAATTTTTAGCAATACAAGGACACAAAGTAAACAAAAGTAAGTTACAACTTTGGAGAAAACAAGTTAGATACTTGGGATATGTAATATCCAATGAAGATAGAATACTAGATGAGGAAAGAAAAACAGCAATTTTGCAAGCACCCAAACCAACAACCAAGAAAGAAATGATGTCTTTCTTAGGTACAACTAATTTTTGTTGGAGCTGGATACCAAATTATGCTTTAGAATCTGCTCCACTGACTGATTTGATATATAAGACACCAATGGCAGCACAAGATATTTTACAATGGACAACAGAAGCAGAAACGGCTTTCTGCAGGTTGAAGCAGTTGATAGCTTCTTCATTAGTTTTAGGACTTCTAAATTATCACAAATGTTTTT
The DNA here is from genome assembly GCF_019279795.1 of Protopterus annectens. NCBI lineage: Eukaryota > Metazoa > Chordata > Ceratodontiformes > Protopteridae > Protopterus > Protopterus annectens. The sequence continues at coordinate 98,362,146 of NC_056748.1, forward strand.
TTCAGACCATAGATTGTAAGCAAGGGTACATGACGTCAGTATTGACGCAACAACATGGGGACAAGCAATGCCCCATAGCTTACTATTCATCACAGTTAGACCCAGTGGTGCGATCTTTGCCTCACTGTGTACAAGCAGTAGTTGCAGCCGCAATGGCAGTACAGGCTTCGGCCTCAGTGGTGTTATTTCACCCTCTCACACTGAGAGTGCCTCATGCAGTTGCAATAATTTTACTACAAGAGAAAATGGCATACCTTTCTCCTGCTAGACATCTTTCATGTATGACTATACTGCTGAGCCAACCTCATATGACAATTGAACGATGTACGACATTGAATCCATCAACATTACTTCCAACTCCTGCGGAGGGCACACCACACAGCTGCCTGCAGGAAATTGAACAGTTAGATTTACCTAGACAAGATCTTACAGATATGCCCTTGGATAACGCTGAGGTGACATATTACGTGGACGGCTCATGCAGAAGGGGTCCTACAGGGAAGAATCTGGTGGGATATGCAGTAGTTACAGACACTGAAATTTTAGAAGCTCAATCCTTACCACACAACTTATCTGCACAAGCAGCAGAGTTGATAGCTTTGACAAGAGCATGTACTTTAGCAAAAAACAAGTGTGTAAACATATATACTGACAGTCAGTATGCTTTTTCTACAGTACATGTATTTGCACAACAATGGAAAAATAGAGGAATGATTACATCCAGTGGAAAACCTATTAATCATGCACAATTTATTTTGGAGCTATTAGAATCTATTCAGTTACCTACCAAAGTAGCTATTTGTAAATGTGTAGCTCATACAAAACAACAGGATAAGATTTAAAAAGGTAATGCACGAGCTGATGCAGCTGCAAAGCAAGCAGCCTCAGACTCAGAAACTTTACTTTTAAATGAGGAATTACAACCCTCTGAGATTTTAGATTTAGACATGTTAAAAACAATGCAGACGCTTACTACAAAAGCAGAAAAACAAAAATGGGTAAAACGAGGTGCAATTTTTGAGAATGGACTGTACATTTCCAAAGAAAGAAAACCGATATTGCCGACTATATTATTTAGATATGCAGCTTTGTTGAGCCATGGGCAGTGCCATGTCTCAACAGGGGGGATGGTACAGTTAGTAAATCGAATATTCCAAACATATGGATACATAAACTACACAAAGAAATTTTGTGCAGCTTGTCATACTTGTAACAAGCACCATGCACAAGGAGCATTTAAAACCAAGCAAGGAAGTTTTCCTATACCACCATACCCATTCCATACTATTTGTATGGATTTCATAGAATTGAATAAATGTGAAGGGAAGAAGTTTTGTTTAGTTATTGTAGACATGTTTTCTAAATGGGTAGAAGCTTTTCCAACCAAAAACCCGGATGCAGCAACAGTGGCAAAAGCCCTGATAAAAGAAGACTTGGCATTCCAGAGAGGATTTATAGTGACAATGGCACACATTTTGTGAATCAAGATGATTCACCAGCTTGGGAGATTTTTTCGTATCTCCTTAAAGAACCATTGTGCCTACCACCCACAGTCAGCAGGACTGGTGGAAAGGTACAATGGTACTCTAAAAAGTAAGCTTAGGAAGCTAGTAGAGGAGACCCAAAAGAATTGGATATACTGTCTGCCTTTAGCACTGCTGAGTATGAGAACGGTTCCAAATGTAAAGGGTTTGACTACCTTTGAAATGGTTTTTGGGAGAGCATATTATGTGCCTCAGTAGAAAGCTCTCATGCCTGCAGAGCAGGAGGCTGACAGTTCGTTAGCAGAATATATGAAAAAATTGTTAAGGAATAAATCTGTTTTGCAGTTTAACTCTTTTTCAGATAAGGAACAGACCAGACCGGTGGAAGCAGTCTTGGCCCCAGGGTCGTGGGTCTGGCTGAAAGTGCCGAAAAGGAAAAACTGGGGAGTCCAAAGTGGGAAGGTCCGTACCAGGTTCTGTTGGCAATGCCTACTGCAGTCAGAGTAGCTAAGAGGACGTCCTGGGTTCATTTGACGCATTGTAAACCGGTAAAGAACTTTCAACTTGATAAAAACTTTGAGACTGATACACAACCAGACTGAGATGGCCAAAAGCAAAGCGAATAGAAGTTTAGATCAACCCCAGAGATATTGCATAATCATTTTGTTGTGTGTACATTTATTAACTGTAATTGTGACAATTTTTCTCTTGCTGTGGTTCATCCTACACACAACCACACAAGTGAAAGTGGGAAGGCGTGATGAAACGTCTATAGACTGGCATCCAAATTTTAACACATACCTGGCCATGAAACGTGTGTATGCAGAGACTATGAACATTTCAAATTGCTGGGTTTGTACAGCTATACCAACAGCATATGGAGGACTGATAATGTCTGCTGTCCCTTTGGGGATAAATGAGACTTGGGAGAATTTACTTTTCGACACAGGAACTGTGAGATCACAAGACAAAATAGCATTATTTTTACCTGTTACACAAAAGGAATTGTGTGCTTTTTAAAACGATACCCTCCAAGTAGGATGGAGTAATTGTAATAACGATATCCTACAAGTGTTATATAAGTTAAAAGTAGAGGTACTGTTTGTAATACTAATTATGATTCATATTTGAGCACAATGAAAACAACATTGAATGAAGTACGACAAAACCCTGTTTTGTTTAAACGATTGTCAGTTATAGATCAGAAAATGTTTCATGCAGGGCTGATGCGTATTAGTACTAAAGTAGAAAACTGTTATTTTATTTGTGGGAAAAAGGCATATAAATGGTTACCTGAGAATTGGTCCGGCAGTTGTTTTTTGGGTTATCTGGTTCCAGCAATAAGATGTACTGCAGAATTACCTTTGGGTAAGATACGAAACATAAGGGAAACAGCTCGAAAATCTGAAGGTCCAGTTAAGAAACCTGTGAATCCAGTTGGGAAGATCGAAGCTGGTTGGAAAGACCATAATTCAGTAAAAGACAAAAGTGAATTGACTCATATGGACTTGGGTGACAGTGTTATATCCTGGGCAGGAATACTACCAGCCTATGGAGCAGTCAAATCGATCTGGGAGCTGAGGAAGTTGTCGAAACTTCTCAAAGTAATGTGTAATGCAACTTTTTCCACCCTAGAATTGGTGACTGATGAACTGAATGCAATGAGAACTGTTGTGCTACAAAATCGGATGGCTCTTGACTTCACCCTAGCAGCGAGAGGTGGTATGTGCGCGCTTATCAAAGAAGAATGCTGTGCTTTCATCCCTGACAATCGCCATGAGATAAATAATCACCTAGAGGTAATTCAGCAAGTATCAGCCATGACTGAACGAGACCCAAACCCACTGACGGACTTCTTCCAGAATCTGTTTGGGGGGGTGGGGTTCCATCCTAATGAACATTCTAATTGCTATTTGTGTGGGTATACTCCTAATAGGAGCATGTGTTTGCTGTGGAATTCCCTGCATGAAAAGATTAATCAAAGATTTTGTTGATGTATCTGTTACTGAAACTTTCTACCAAGATATTGAAATTGAAAGATTGATTTCAGATTACGATTTTTCTGAAGTACAGATTAAATGACTCACCTAGCTGAAAATCCTGAGTGGGAAAGGCTAGGAGATGAAATGACACTATGCATACTTCAAAATAGAATAAAAAGTATTAATAGGGGGAAAATGTTAGAAAAATATGTATTTAAATATATGTGAAATGCTAGTTTAAAAGCAAGGTAGTTTATAATGCATTTTATTCTATTAATCATATAACAGAAGGGATAAATTCATGTGTAAATGCAAGTAGCTTCTGAAACTGCAGTGTGCTTTGACCCCTGACCCTGGCAGCTGCCAGCTCAGCAAGCTTAATGTTATGCTTTTCATAAGTGATTATCTGCTGGGTCAGGAAATTAAAATGTGTAAATCTTCCGCTTCTTCCTGATAAGATAACTTGTCCTTGAATCTTCCTTTCCTGATGTAGTAATTTGTCCCTGTAAGATAAGAACACAGCTGGTGGGAAAGTGAAACAGTGAACAAAGAGGTGAATTTAAAGTCTGAATCTGCTATTGTATTCGAACTGATATGAGACCTTTAAGAAGTAACTTTACAGAAAGACATTATGACTGGCCAGCTGGATAGCAAGGCTGTATTGTATCTAAAGGAAAAGTTTTTTTAAATGTACTGCATCAGCATTATTAGATGAATAGAATACTGTTAGTAAAAGTGATGTAGATGCCTTGTGACTAACCACGTCAGTAAGGTGGGCATAACTTGAATGCAAACACTATAAAATATTCTGTACTTCCTGCATCTTGTCAGACAAAATTCTGTACTTGTATGTTTTTTTGCCTCCTGGTGTACACTAGTAAACTTTTGAATCTGAACCTCCTGTGTATTGAATTCTGATTTTTTATTTAACAAAAGCATAATGAATATGAACTGCAGCTCTAGTATTCAGAAAATGCATGTTACATCCACTCTAAAATAGAGGTGTACTTGGTTTAAACCTTAAAATTCAGTTCATAAAACCAATGTCAAAACCCTACTATAACAATAAATATCCTATTAAAGAAAAATAGGAAAAATGCATATATAAAATACATCAATCATTCAGAACAATAAATACAATACTAATAACAGCAAAATATTTAGTAAATAAATAAAGATATAAATATAAATTTTACAATTTAGCAGCCCTGAGTTTTAAAACACTCATTAATACTAATATGGCCATTGAGACCAGGGGGTCTACCAGAGTCTAAATTCAACTGCCAAAACAGTTCTCTGTATTCCACCCTGGACTCCCAGCTCAATCCACGGGGATCGCCTAACACTTTCTCTAGCACATAAAAAATGTTATTCTCATGTCCTTACATGTTAGAGTGTCTATAAAAAGCATTTAATTCCTTTCCTCTAGAAACCTTGTATAAATGCTCATAAATCCTTCTCCTAAGTGGTCTCTCGGTCTTACCAATATAAAAACTCTGGCAGTTTTCACAAATCCCAATATACACCACCCCTTTCATACTACAATTGTAGTATTTTGATGCTTTCAAACTAAAACCTCTAGATGGAATATATAACTCACCCTTGTCCAAAATATAATCACATTGTTGGCAGGCTCCACATTTGTGAATCCCCCGTCTTACTTCATCAGTAACCTGTCTAACAACCTATTTCCTTTCAAAGAGTTCTTTAAGGTTAGTGTCCCTCCTTCTAATGAAAGTAGGATGGTTCGGAAGAAATGTTCTATTGTCATCATTGAACTTTAAAATATGCCTGTATTTTTTAATAATGTCTTCCACTTGGGTGGATGCAGTAGAAAAGGTGTGAATGAAGGACCGTCTGTGTTTAAGATCACCTTCCTCAGATACCTCCACTTCAGGTAGACCCTTACCTAACAAGGGAAAAAACTTCCTTTCCCTGTTCGTAATAACCTCATTGGCCATGTTGTCCACCGATTGTTTGGAGTAACCTCTCTCTAAAAAAAGTGAGGTCAGGGTCCAAACTTCTTCTAAAACTTCAGCAGTCACACTGGTCATTCTAGAGGCCCTAATCATCTACCCCTTCACTATCCCTTTTTTTTATAATAAGGGTGTCCGCTCTCAAAACGTAAGTATGAGTTAGAAAACGAAACCTTCCGGTATAATTTGGACAAAAAGCAGTGGATAATCACATCCTTATAAAGTGTAATGTCTAAATAATTGATGGAAAAATCACTAACTGTGTATGTAAAGGCCAGGAAATCAGTAGTTTGGTTAAGATACACCATAAAATCATCAAATTTCTCTCTAGGCCCATCCCACAGTAAACAAATATCGTCCAAGTAACGGGTGTAGAATGTGATGTAACCCCGCCAATCTGTGTTAAGAACAAATTTTTGTTCCCAGTAGTACAAAACACAGTTAGTGTATGGGGGGGCACAAGTGGCCCCCATCGCAACACCTTTCCTTTGTTGGTAAAACTTACCATTACAGTGAATAAAGTTATTTCTAAGGATGGTGTCCATAAAATCCATAATCAAGTTTAGGGTGTTCCCGTCCAACCCTGATTCTGTTAACAAAATTTCACCAAACCATTCTAAACCCTTTTTGTGCGGTATGCTTGGAAACAACTCAACCACATCAATAGTGACTAACCAAACCTCCGGACTGTATTTATCTTTACACATTCTTTTCAAAAAGTCCCAAGAGTCTTTCGTTATGTGTATCACAGAGTTCAAGAACTTTTTTAACTGAGAATCTATAAAAATAGCTAGAGGTTCAGTAATGCTCCCTGCACCAGCCACAATAGGTCTGAATTTCATATTGTTGATCCCTTTGTGGGTTTTAGGGATACCAAATATGCAGGGAATCTTAGGTTTCTCTACATGTAAAAAAATGTATAGCTTTTCATTAAAACTCCCCTTTGATTGTTCATTTTTCTTACTTGCTTTGTTTCAAAGACGGAAATAACATACCCCCTAGGGGAGGTGATTGGGAGACATTACTTGAGTGCAGACAACTTTATTGGCAGCTTATACTGAATGCTACTATAGCATCAGGATTGAATGAGAATCTGCCAGCTATACCTGTTTTTAAGCTTAGGTCAAGTAAACTATAACGTTATATTGCTATTATGTTGTGAATACTATTTATCAAAGATTTTCAGAAAGCAGTATTTACTCAACAGTATCATAAGGATTTTTTTTCAATTGTTAATACACAGTTTTGAAAGAAGGGCAGAAGAAAATGTAATCCAAATGGGATTTTAATGGGGAAGTTATAAGTGTAAGTGTTGTGTTTACAGCTTTAAATGTAACTAATAATATGATTAGTTGTTGATTATATCTAAACAGGGAATTGTTTGTATTGAATGGTCATAATGAAGTTTTGGTATACAATGAAATGAAAGCACTCAAGCTTTTTTTATTAGAGTTTTTATGCAGTATCCTACCTGACTCTCTAAGTTATCGCCTCCTTACTCAAGTCCAATGATGCTCTCTTCAGTTCCCTAAATCCCACCACTACAGAGAAGGTTACAATCTTTCTTCCTTCAACTCAGAAACCTTTAACAATCAACTCACTTCCATTAACTGGAACTTCCAGAAGTACCTCCCTCTCAGTGATGCCTTTCTACATTTTAATTGTACACTACTGAATATTCTTGACTCTTTAGCTCCCCTAAGAAAGGTGAGAATCAAAGCAAATTACTCACCTTACCTTAGTATTCATTATCTCACCAAAGACACCCTCTCTCTCATGAAAGAAAGGGACAAGTACTGGCAACAATGGCTAAACACTAAATCTGCAGCAGTCTTACAAAAATACAGAGAACTACGTAATCTATCAGAAAAACAAATCAACAAAGACAAGAAAAAATACTTCTATAATCCCCAGTTCTCCCAAAAGTCTAATCCTAAAATATTCTGGCGTACCATCAATAAAATTTTGCATCCTGGTGAAACCACCAACACTCAACCCCTACCCAAATAGTTCTCCTCTAAAAACTGCCACCTTGCCTAATACCCACTTCATCGACTCAATTCAAAAACCTAGCCAACCCTCTCATACCCACAACCTCTCACGCACCATGCACAATAAAGGTAACACTTATGCTTTCTGTCTTAACTCTGTCTCCACAGCTTACATCAGGTCTCTTCCACTAAAATTGAAACCTTGATCTCCCTCTACTGATAACCTCCCCCCTCTCTTTCTTAAACTTGCAGCTCATTCTATAGCCTATCCTGTCTCTATCCTAAACTGATCTATCCAAGAATCCACTGTCCCAGACATCTGGAAATCTTTCTACATCATTACACTACACAAAGGAGGTAACTCTACTGATCCATCTAACTATAGACCCATTGCCATCCTATCTCCACTATCCAAAGTCCTGGAAAAAATGCATTCATAACCAGCTTCTAAACTACCTAATCAATGAAAATCTTCTGAGCCCCCCTACTCAACATGGCTTTAGGCCATATCATAGCACATCCACAGCCCTCGTATCCTTCACTCACACTGTTGCCAAAGCTAGGGACAAAAAAATCTCCTGATATCTTGCCTTTTCCTTGATCTCTCTAAAGCTTTCAATATGGTCTCCCATTCCAAACAACTCTCCAGACTTGCTGATCTCAACCTCCCCTCCTCCATGATTCTCTGGTTCTTAAGCTACCTCTCAAACAGGCTCCAGTCTGTCAGATGGCAATCTACCTGCTCCCCTTTCCTACCTACCCAAACTGGTGTCCCTCAAGGCTCAGTCCTTAGCCCCCTCCTTTTCAATATATTCACTAAGCTCTCCACCTCATGTACTTCTTCCTCCCTTATGCAATATGCCAATGACTCTACTCTCATCTCTTGTGCCAACATATCCAAACTTCTTTTCATCACTCAAACCTCTTTCTCACCCATGGAAAAATGGTTCGCAGAACACCAACTCATAATTAACCCCAAAAAGACTAAGTTCCTACTATTTCTCCCCAAATCACATCCACCTTAAATCCTCCTTTACCATTTCTTTTCTAGATAACACCCTCATCAAAGCAGAACAACACACTAAATTGCTTTGTACTATAATTGATGACCAGCTAAAATTTGACATCCATATTCAACACTATATCAACAAACTAATCAGAAACTTGGTCTTCTCTATAGAAATAAAAATTCCTCACTCCTAACTCCAGGCCCCCATAGCCCAAACCTTCCTCCCATGTCTCCTCTATACCTACCCTATCTTTACCCATCTCCAGTCAACCCTTCTCTCCAAACTTGTGCAAACCTACAATAGCATAGCCAGATTTACTTGTAACCTTCCTTACAAATCACATCATTGCCTTACCCTGAAACAGCTTCAGTGGCTGGAATACCCTCAGCTCTTACTACTTTTCCAATTGCAGCTCAAACACTCCTTATATAACAAACCCCAAGCCTGCCCATCTCTCTCCACCATAGTATCCCCTTATATCCTTAGCCATACACTTCATACAAAACTAAAATTATAGGTAAACTCCTCTACAAGCACTCCATGTCCCTTGTCTGGAAAAGGCTTTTACCTAGCCTTCACAGTATGACTAGTTCCAGATGCTTCAACAGTGAAGTCAAGCTTCATTTTTCTCAAATCACGATCCTGCCACAATCCTCCTTAAACTTCTATGTCCACTCCTTCTTATTTTCCACAACTCTTCTATAACTTTGAACATTTTTAACTTGTCTGTTGAGGAATTTAAATTCCAAGAATAGGATACCAATGGAAAGATGGCTCTATATTGTTACTACTATCATCTATTATTTATTATGTAGCCTTTTTAACATCAAATACTTGCCCTCTTAGTTTCTGTATTTTTGCCTAGATTGTAACTTTTTGTTTTGGTAATGTGGCACTTTTCTCCATTTTTTTTGTATACTGCCTAATCATGTTATCTTTGTGTTCTTTATTGTAATGCTGGAGCTTTTCTCCTCAGGTCTCCACTAAAAATGGGCCATTGGCTCAGATGGACTAACCTGGTTAACAAATGTCAAATAAATAATAAATAAATGTTACTGTTTCCATGATGGCAGCATCACATACTCCCCATTTCTTTGGTTAATATGCTATGAACTTGGTCGGACATGTTGACACCTTCAGTAAATCAGTAACCCTTTGGTTTCGTAAGATTGCAATGTGAGATCCTACAAGATGGTCTTACACAAACAAATGATTGGTGCCAAAGTCATGACCTTAAACTCAATGCATAAACATGTATTATCATCCTTTTCAGTAAGAGCGATGTTCCTGCTAACTACCACATCAATAGCAATACCTTAAGTATGCACTCAGTGGTGAGAGCCTGGGCACACAGGTCGATGGCAACCTTACCTTTGACCACCATGTCTCCACAGTGGTAAGGAGGGCATTCTATATTACTCATCTCATAAGGGCATTGCCTCCAGAAAAAAAAGAAGATGTATCCTCCCTGTACTCTTCCCTCATCAGGCCAATAATTGAGTATGACATCCCTTTTGGTATGTACCTTTCCAAGCACCTGCATTAATTGGAGACACCACAAAGTTTCCTCACAAGGAAAATTCAAGGTCTTCAGCATCTGTCCTATGTGGATTGTCTGAAATTACTGTCACTTTATTCTGTTTCATACAGACTTCTCAGAGATGATCTCTGCCTTGCATTGAAGGCAATCTCTGACCCTGCTTTATCGAAAATGCTGCATATCCGTAAGTCAAATAGTACATGGGTTACTCACTCTAAAGACCTTAACCCGGAATTGGACATTAATAGAACCTGCTGGAGGGACAGATTTGTCTCCCAGAGGTTACCACACCTTTGGAACAGACTCCCACTTCATGTCAAACAGACCATCTCATTGTCTCTCTTCAAACACAATCTGGACAATTGGATGGGTAACCATAAATTCATCCCAGGGGTTCCACTTGTGTCCCTCTTGGACAGGAGCAATAGATGCTGATCATGGAAATAAGGGTAGAACTTGGTAAGACTTGTAAGGGCCCTAGGGCCATTAGCCTAGAAACGTCCTATGATTCTATGAGATAGTACAGAGACACTATGAAAATAAGAAGCTATGTTGTATACCTTAATAATCTCATCACCATGTGCAATCTTTCTAGATAGCTTAATTGCTCCAAATGTCTAAGCTATGCAAACAGTCCTACTGTAAAGAAGAGTCACCAGAATGACAAAAAGCAAATTAATCCAGTCTTGATCCAGTCCAATACATTATACATCTGACTATTTTGCTTTCATAGAAGTAGTACCAGACTTTGTAGAATATTTCTTTGGCTTAGCCAGTTTTTCTAAACCTGACCAAGTGATATGCATGTAGGGAGATTGGTAACAAAGTCATCCTGCAATTTATTCACAGCAGAAGAACAGTTATGACTTTGTGAGGAGACAACTTGCTCAACTGTATCATGGAAGGGCCATTGATGGTCCTGAAACAGTTTCTTAATAGAGCATGGACTTTGTCGTGCAGGACTTCAATGTAGTTCCCAAGAGGGAGAGTTTATTTTTCTCAGGGACTCTTCACCCCATTTGATAGTCTTCCCTGACACAACTGCATACTTTCCAGGGGTAGTTTTATTTTAGTGCATTCTGGTGAGCTTGACTTGAAATACATATTGGCAGCCTGGGCTGTTAACTGCCCCACTAGATTTATTCACCACCATGGTTATATTAAAATAAGTTTGTAAGAATGCTATAGCTTACATTGGGTAGGTGAAATATTTAGGCTGGACATATTTTATGCAGAGAGTGGTCAGCTAGATCAGGTGAGCTGGGATACCATTTTTATAGCAATTTAGTGCAGAGATACAAATGCCCTCCTAGACTTAGCTTGATGTAAGGATACTTATTAGCTACAGAGAAGGAATGGCTAACTTTATTTGGCCACCTGTAGAATGTACATTTTATCCATGTAATTAAGTGGGCAGAAGATAATCTATCTGGTCACCATGCCTGGTCCAG
>NC_056748.1:98376079-98398140 GCF_019279795.1 Protopterus annectens
ACTACAGATGGCTGGGCTGAATCAGTGACATGCACTGACTACAGATGGCTGGGCTGAATCAGTGACATGCACTGACTACAGATGGCTGGGCTGAATCAGTGACATGCACTGACTACAGATGGCTGGGCTGAATCAGTGACATGCACTGACTACAGATGGCTGGGCTGAATCAGTGACATGCACTGACTACAGATGGCTGGGCTGAATCAGTGACATGCACTGACTACAGATGGCTGGGCTGAATCAGTGACATGCACTGACTACAGATGGCTGGGCTGAATCAGTGACATGCACTGACTACAGATGGCTGGGCTGAATCAGTGACATGCACTGACTACAGATGGCTGGGCTGAATCAGTGACATGCACTGACTACAGATGGCTGGGCTGAATCAGTGACATGCACTGACTACAGATGGCTGGGCTGAATCAGTGACATGCACTGACTACAGATGGCTGGGCTGAATCAGTGACATGCACTGACTACAGATGGCTGGGCTGAATCAGTGACATGCACTGACTACAGATGGCTGGGCTGAATCAGTGACATGCACTGACTACAGATGGCTGGGCTGAATCAGTGACATGCACTGACTACAGATGGCTGGGCTGAATCAGTGACATGCACTGACTACAGATGGCTGGGCTGAATCAGTGACATGCACTGACTACAGATGGCTGGGCTGAATCAGTGACATGCACTGACTACAGATGGCTGGGCTGAATCAGTGACATGCACTGACTACAGATGGCTGGGCTGAATCAGTGACATGCACTGACTACAGATGGCTGGGCTGAATCAGTGACATGCACTGACTACAGATGGCTGGGCTGAATCAGTGACATGCACTGACTACAGATGGCTGGGCTGAATCAGTGACATGCACTGACTACAGATGGCTGGGCTGAATCAGTGACATGCACTGACTACAGATGGCTGGGCTGAATCAGTGACATGCACTGACTACAGATGGCTGGGCTGAATCAGTGACATGCACTGACTACAGATGGCTGGGCTGAATCAGTGACATGCACTGACTACAGATGGCTGGGCTGAATCAGTGACATGCACTGACTACAGATGGCTGGGCTGAATCAGTGACATGCACTGACTACAGATGGCTGGGCTGAATCAGTGACATGCACTGACTACAGATGGCTGGGCTGAATCAGTGACATGCACTGACTACAGATGGCTGGGCTGAATCAGTGACATGCACTGACTACAGATGGCTGGGCTGAATCAGTGACATGCACTGACTACAGATGGCTGGGCTGAATCAGTGACATGCACTGACTACAGATGGCTGGGCTGAATCAGTGACATGCACTGACTACAGATGGCTGGGCTGAATCAGTGACATGCACTGACTACAGATGGCTGGGCTGAATCAGTGACATGCACTGACTACAGATGGCTGGGCTGAATCAGTGACATGCACTGACTACAGATGGCTGGGCTGAATCAGTGACATGCACTGACTACAGATGGCTGGGCTGAATCAGTGACATGCACTGACTACAGATGGCTGGGCTGAATCAGTGACATGCACTGACTACAGATGGCTGGGCTGAATCAGTGACATGCACTGACTACAGATGGCTGGGCTGAATCAGTGACATGCACTGACTACAGATGGCTGGGCTGAATCAGTGACATGCACTGACTACAGATGGCTGGGCTGAATCAGTGACATGCACTGACTACAGATGGCTGGGCTGAATCAGTGACATGCACTGACTACAGATGGCTGGGCTGAATCAGTGACATGCACTGACTACAGATGGCTGGGCTGAATCAGTGACATGCACTGACTACAGATGGCTGGGCTGAATCAGTGACATGCACTGACTACAGATGGCTGGGCTGAATCAGTGACATGCACTGACTACAGATGGCTGGGCTGAATCAGTGACATGCACTGACTACAGATGGCTGGGCTGAATCAGTGACATGCACTGACTACAGATGGCTGGGCTGAATCAGTGACATGCACTGACTACAGATGGCTGGGCTGAATCAGTGACATGCACTGACTACAGATGGCTGGGCTGAATCAGTGACATGCACTGACTACAGATGGCTGGGCTGAATCAGTGACATGCACTGACTACAGATGGCTGGGCTGAATCAGTGACATGCACTGACTACAGATGGCTGGGCTGAATCAGTGACATGCACTGACTACAGATGGCTGGGCTGAATCAGTGACATGCACTGACTACAGATGGCTGGGCTGAATCAGTGACATGCACTGACTACAGATGGCTGGGCTGAATCAGTGACATGCACTGACTACAGATGGCTGGGCTGAATCAGTGACATGCACTGACTACAGATGGCTGGGCTGAATCAGTGACATGCACTGACTACAGATGGCTGGGCTGAATCAGTGACATGCACTGACTACAGATGGCTGGGCTGAATCAGTGACATGCACTGACTACAGATGGCTGGGCTGAATCAGTGACATGCACTGACTACAGATGGCTGGGCTGAATCAGTGACATGCACTGACTACAGATGGCTGGGCTGAATCAGTGACATGCACTGACTACAGATGGCTGGGCTGAATCAGTGACATGCACTGACTACAGATGGCTGGGCTGAATCAGTGACATGCACTGACTACAGATGGCTGGGCTGAATCAGTGACATGCACTGACTACAGATGGCTGGGCTGAATCAGTGACATGCACTGACTACAGATGGCTGGGCTGAATCAGTGACATGCACTGACTACAGATGGCTGGGCTGAATCAGTGACATGCACTGACTACAGATGGCTGGGCTGAATCAGTGACATGCACTGACTACAGATGGCTGGGCTGAATCAGTGACATGCACTGACTACAGATGGCTGGGCTGAATCAGTGACATGCACTGACTACAGATGGCTGGGCTGAATCAGTGACATGCACTGACTACAGATGGCTGGGCTGAATCAGTGACATGCACTGACTACAGATGGCTGGGCTGAATCAGTGACATGCACTGACTACAGATGGCTGGGCTGAATCAGTGACATGCACTGACTACAGATGGCTGGGCTGAATCAGTGACATGCACTGACTACAGATGGCTGGGCTGAATCAGTGACATGCACTGACTACAGATGGCTGGGCTGAATCAGTGACATGCACTGACTACAGATGGCTGGGCTGAATCAGTGACATGCACTGACTACAGATGGCTGGGCTGAATCAGTGACATGCACTGACTACAGATGGCTGGGCTGAATCAGTGACATGCACTGACTACAGATGGCTGGGCTGAATCAGTGACATGCACTGACTACAGATGGCTGGGCTGAATCAGTGACATGCACTGACTACAGATGGCTGGGCTGAATCAGTGACATGCACTGACTACAGATGGCTGGGCTGAATCAGTGACATGCACTGACTACAGATGGCTGGGCTGAATCAGTGACATGCACTGACTACAGATGGCTGGGCTGAATCAGTGACATGCACTGACTACAGATGGCTGGGCTGAATCAGTGACATGCACTGACTACAGATGGCTGGGCTGAATCAGTGACATGCACTGACTACAGATGGCTGGGCTGAATCAGTGACATGCACTGACTACAGATGGCTGGGCTGAATCAGTGACATGCACTGACTACAGATGGCTGGGCTGAATCAGTGACATGCACTGACTACAGATGGCTGGGCTGAATCAGTGACATGCACTGACTACAGATGGCTGGGCTGAATCAGTGACATGCACTGACTACAGATGGCTGGGCTGAATCAGTGACATGCACTGACTACAGATGGCTGGGCTGAATCAGTGACATGCACTGACTACAGATGGCTGGGCTGAATCAGTGACATGCACTGACTACAGATGGCTGGGCTGAATCAGTGACATGCACTGACTACAGATGGCTGGGCTGAATCAGTGACATGCACTGACTACAGATGGCTGGGCTGAATCAGTGACATGCACTGACTACAGATGGCTGGGCTGAATCAGTGACATGCACTGACTACAGATGGCTGGGCTGAATCAGTGACATGCACTGACTACAGATGGCTGGGCTGAATCAGTGACATGCACTGACTACAGATGGCTGGGCTGAATCAGTGACATGCACTGACTACAGATGGCTGGGCTGAATCAGTGACATGCACTGACTACAGATGGCTGGGCTGAATCAGTGACATGCACTGACTACAGATGGCTGGGCTGAATCAGTGACATGCACTGACTACAGATGGCTGGGCTGAATCAGTGACATGCACTGACTACAGATGGCTGGGCTGAATCAGTGACATGCACTGACTACAGATGGCTGGGCTGAATCAGTGACATGCACTGACTACAGATGGCTGGGCTGAATCAGTGACATGCACTGACTACAGATGGCTGGGCTGAATCAGTGACATGCACTGACTACAGATGGCTGGGCTGAATCAGTGACATGCACTGACTACAGATGGCTGGGCTGAATCAGTGACATGCACTGACTACAGATGGCTGGGCTGAATCAGTGACATGCACTGACTACAGATGGCTGGGCTGAATCAGTGACATGCACTGACTACAGATGGCTGGGCTGAATCAGTGACATGCACTGACTACAGATGGCTGGGCTGAATCAGTGACATGCACTGACTACAGATGGCTGGGCTGAATCAGTGACATGCACTGACTACAGATGGCTGGGCTGAATCAGTGACATGCACTGACTACAGATGGCTGGGCTGAATCAGTGACATGCACTGACTACAGATGGCTGGGCTGAATCAGTGACATGCACTGACTACAGATGGCTGGGCTGAATCAGTGACATGCACTGACTACAGATGGCTGGGCTGAATCAGTGACATGCACTGACTACAGATGGCTGGGCTGAATCAGTGACATGCACTGACTACAGATGGCTGGGCTGAATCAGTGACATGCACTGACTACAGATGGCTGGGCTGAATCAGTGACATGCACTGACTACAGATGGCTGGGCTGAATCAGTGACATGCACTGACTACAGATGGCTGGGCTGAATCAGTGACATGCACTGACTACAGATGGCTGGGCTGAATCAGTGACATGCACTGACTACAGATGGCTGGGCTGAATCAGTGACATGCACTGACTACAGATGGCTGGGCTGAATCAGTGACATGCACTGACTACAGATGGCTGGGCTGAATCAGTGACATGCACTGACTACAGATGGCTGGGCTGAATCAGTGACATGCACTGACTACAGATGGCTGGGCTGAATCAGTGACATGCACTGACTACAGATGGCTGGGCTGAATCAGTGACATGCACTGACTACAGATGGCTGGGCTGAATCAGTGACATGCACTGACTACAGATGGCTGGGCTGAATCAGTGACATGCACTGACTACAGATGGCTGGGCTGAATCAGTGACATGCACTGACTACAGATGGCTGGGCTGAATCAGTGACATGCACTGACTACAGATGGCTGGGCTGAATCAGTGACATGCACTGACTACAGATGGCTGGGCTGAATCAGTGACATGCACTGACTACAGATGGCTGGGCTGAATCAGTGACATGCACTGACTACAGATGGCTGGGCTGAATCAGTGACATGCACTGACTACAGATGGCTGGGCTGAATCAGTGACATGCACTGACTACAGATGGCTGGGCTGAATCAGTGACATGCACTGACTACAGATGGCTGGGCTGAATCAGTGACATGCACTGACTACAGATGGCTGGGCTGAATCAGTGACATGCACTGACTACAGATGGCTGGGCTGAATCAGTGACATGCACTGACTACAGATGGCTGGGCTGAATCAGTGACATGCACTGACTACAGATGGCTGGGCTGAATCAGTGACATGCACTGACTACAGATGGCTGGGCTGAATCAGTGACATGCACTGACTACAGATGGCTGGGCTGAATCAGTGACATGCACTGACTACAGATGGCTGGGCTGAATCAGTGACATGCACTGACTACAGATGGCTGGGCTGAATCAGTGACATGCACTGACTACAGATGGCTGGGCTGAATCAGTGACATGCACTGACTACAGATGGCTGGGCTGAATCAGTGACATGCACTGACTACAGATGGCTGGGCTGAATCAGTGACATGCACTGACTACAGATGGCTGGGCTGAATCAGTGACATGCACTGACTACAGATGGCTGGGCTGAATCAGTGACATGCACTGACTACAGATGGCTGGGCTGAATCAGTGACATGCACTGACTACAGATGGCTGGGCTGAATCAGTGACATGCACTGACTACAGATGGCTGAATCAGTGACATGCACTGACTACAGATGGCTGGGCTGAATCAGTGACATGCACTGACTACAGATGGCTGGGCTGAATCAGTGACATGCACTGACTACAGATGGCTGGGCTGAATCAGTGACATGCACTGACTACAGATGGCTGGGCTGAATCAGTGACATGCACTGACTACAGATGGCTGGGCTGAATCAGTGACATGCACTGACTACAGATGGCTGGGCTGAATCAGTGACATGCACTGACTACAGATGGCTGGGCTGAATCAGTGACATGCACTGACTACAGATGGCTGGGCTGAATCAGTGACATGCACTGACTACAGATGGCTGGGCTGAATCAGTGACATGCACTGACTACAGATGGCTGGGCTGAATCAGTGACATGCACTGACTACAGATGGCTGGGCTGAATCAGTGACATGCACTGACTACAGATGGCTGGCTGGGCTGAATCAGTGACATGCACTGACTACAGATGGCTGGGCTGAATCAGTGACATGCACTGACTACAGATGGCTGGGCTGAATCAGTGACATGCACTGACTACAGATGGCTGGGCTGAATCAGTGACATGCACTGACTACAGATGGCTGGGCTGAATCAGTGACATGCACTGACTACAGATGGCTGGGCTGAATCAGTGACATGCACTGACTACAGATGGCTGGGCTGAATCAGTGACATGCACTGACTACAGATGGCTGGGCTGAATCAGTGACATGCACTGACTACAGATGGCTGGGCTGAATCAGTGACATGCACTGACTACAGATGGCTGGGCTGAATCAGTGACATGCACTGACTACAGATGGCTGGGCTGAATCAGTGACATGCACTGACTACAGATGGCTGGGCTGAATCAGTGACATGCACTGACTACAGATGGCTGGGCTGAATCAGTGACATGCACTGACTACAGATGGCTGGGCTGAATCAGTGACATGCACTGACTACAGATGGCTGGGCTGAATCAGTGACATGCACTGACTACAGATGGCTGGGCTGAATCAGTGACATGCACTGACTACAGATGGCTGGGCTGAATCAGTGACATGCACTGACTACAGATGGCTGGGCTGAATCAGTGACATGCACTGACTACAGATGGCTGGGCTGAATCAGTGACATGCACTGACTACAGATGGCTGGGCTGAATCAGTGACATGCACTGACTACAGATGGCTGGGCTGAATCAGTGACATGCACTGACTACAGATGGCTGGGCTGAATCAGTGACATGCACTGACTACAGATGGCTGGGCTGAATCAGTGACATGCACTGACTACAGATGGCTGGGCTGAATCAGTGACATGCACTGACTACAGATGGCTGGGCTGAATCAGTGACATGCACTGACTACAGATGGCTGGGCTGAATCAGTGACATGCACTGACTACAGATGGCTGGGCTGAATCAGTGACATGCACTGACTACAGATGGCTGGGCTGAATCAGTGACATGCACTGACTACAGATGGCTGGGCTGAATCAGTGACATGCACTGACTACAGATGGCTGGGCTGAATCAGTGACATGCACTGACTACAGATGGCTGGGCTGAATCAGTGACATGCACTGACTACAGATGGCTGGGCTGAATCAGTGACATGCACTGACTACAGATGGCTGGGCTGAATCAGTGACATGCACTGACTACAGATGGCTGGGCTGAATCAGTGACATGCACTGACTACAGATGGCTGGGCTGAATCAGTGACATGCACTGACTACAGATGGCTGGGCTGAATCAGTGACATGCACTGACTACAGATGGCTGGGCTGAATCAGTGACATGCACTGACTACAGATGGCTGGGCTGAATCAGTGACATGCACTGACTACAGATGGCTGGGCTGAATCAGTGACATGCACTGACTACAGATGGCTGGGCTGAATCAGTGACATGCACTGACTACAGATGGCTGGGCTGAATCAGTGACATGCACTGACTACAGATGGCTGGGCTGAATCAGTGACATGCACTGACTACAGATGGCTGGGCTGAATCAGTGACATGCACTGACTACAGATGGCTGGGCTGAATCAGTGACATGCACTGACTACAGATGGCTGGGCTGAATCAGTGACATGCACTGACTACAGATGGCTGGGCTGAATCAGTGACATGCACTGACTACAGATGGCTGGGCTGAATCAGTGACATGCACTGACTACAGATGGCTGGGCTGAATCAGTGACATGCACTGACTACAGATGGCTGGGCTGAATCAGTGACATGCACTGACTACAGATGGCTGGGCTGAATCAGTGACATGCACTGACTACAGATGGCTGGGCTGAATCAGTGACATGCACTGACTACAGATGGCTGGGCTGAATCAGTGACATGCACTGACTACAGATGGCTGGGCTGAATCAGTGACATGCACTGACTACAGATGGCTGGGCTGAATCAGTGACATGCACTGACTACAGATGGCTGGGCTGAATCAGTGACATGCACTGACTACAGATGGCTGGGCTGAATCAGTGACATGCACTGACTACAGATGGCTGGGCTGAATCAGTGACATGCACTGACTACAGATGGCTGGGCTGAATCAGTGACATGCACTGACTACAGATGGCTGGGCTGAATCAGTGACATGCACTGACTACAGATGGCTGGGCTGAATCAGTGACATGCACTGACTACAGATGGCTGGGCTGAATCAGTGACATGCACTGACTACAGATGGCTGGGCTGAATCAGTGACATGCACTGACTACAGATGGCTGGGCTGAATCAGTGACATGCACTGACTACAGATGGCTGGGCTGAATCAGTGACATGCACTGACTACAGATGGCTGGGCTGAATCAGTGACATGCACTGACTACAGATGGCTGGGCTGAATCAGTGACATGCACTGACTACAGATGGCTGGGCTGAATCAGTGACATGCACTGACTACAGATGGCTGGGCTGAATCAGTGACATGCACTGACTACAGATGGCTGGGCTGAATCAGTGACATGCACTGACTACAGATGGCTGGGCTGAATCAGTGACATGCACTGACTACAGATGGCTGGGCTGAATCAGTGACATGCACTGACTACAGATGGCTGGGCTGAATCAGTGACATGCACTGACTACAGATGGCTGGGCTGAATCAGTGACATGCACTGACTACAGATGGCTGGGCTGAATCAGTGACATGCACTGACTACAGATGGCTGGGCTGAATCAGTGACATGCACTGACTACAGATGGCTGGGCTGAATCAGTGACATGCACTGACTACAGATGGCTGGGCTGAATCAGTGACATGCACTGACTACAGATGGCTGGGCTGAATCAGTGACATGCACTGACTACAGATGGCTGGGCTGAATCAGTGACATGCACTGACTACAGATGGCTGGGCTGAATCAGTGACATGCACTGACTACAGATGGCTGGGCTGAATCAGTGACATGCACTGACTACAGATGGCTGGGCTGAATCAGTGACATGCACTGACTACAGATGGCTGGGCTGAATCAGTGACATGCACTGACTACAGATGGCTGGGCTGAATCAGTGACATGCACTGACTACAGATGGCTGGGCTGAATCAGTGACATGCACTGACTACAGATGGCTGGGCTGAATCAGTGACATGCACTGACTACAGATGGCTGGGCTGAATCAGTGACATGCACTGACTACAGATGGCTGGGCTGAATCAGTGACATGCACTGACTACAGATGGCTGGGCTGAATCAGTGACATGCACTGACTACAGATGGCTGGGCTGAATCAGTGACATGCACTGACTACAGATGGCTGGGCTGAATCAGTGACATGCACTGACTACAGATGGCTGGGCTGAATCAGTGACATGCACTGACTACAGATGGCTGGGCTGAATCAGTGACATGCACTGACTACAGATGGCTGGGCTGAATCAGTGACATGCACTGACTACAGATGGCTGGGCTGAATCAGTGACATGCACTGACTACAGATGGCTGGGCTGAATCAGTGACATGCACTGACTACAGATGGCTGGGCTGAATCAGTGACATGCACTGACTACAGATGGCTGGGCTGAATCAGTGACATGCACTGACTACAGATGGCTGGGCTGAATCAGTGACATGCACTGACTACAGATGGCTGGGCTGAATCAGTGACATGCACTGACTACAGATGGCTGGGCTGAATCAGTGACATGCACTGACTACAGATGGCTGGGCTGAATCAGTGACATGCACTGACTACAGATGGCTGGGCTGAATCAGTGACATGCACTGACTACAGATGGCTGGGCTGAATCAGTGACATGCACTGACTACAGATGGCTGGGCTGAATCAGTGACATGCACTGACTACAGATGGCTGGGCTGAATCAGTGACATGCACTGACTACAGATGGCTGGGCTGAATCAGTGACATGCACTGACTACAGATGGCTGGGCTGAATCAGTGACATGCACTGACTACAGATGGCTGGGCTGAATCAGTGACATGCACTGACTACAGATGGCTGGGCTGAATCAGTGACATGCACTGACTACAGATGGCTGGGCTGAATCAGTGACATGCACTGACTACAGATGGCTGGGCTGAATCAGTGACATGCACTGACTACAGATGGCTGGGCTGAATCAGTGACATGCACTGACTACAGATGGCTGGGCTGAATCAGTGACATGCACTGACTACAGATGGCTGGGCTGAATCAGTGACATGCACTGACTACAGATGGCTGGGCTGAATCAGTGACATGCACTGACTACAGATGGCTGGGCTGAATCAGTGACATGCACTGACTACAGATGGCTGGGCTGAATCAGTGACATGCACTGACTACAGATGGCTGGGCTGAATCAGTGACATGCACTGACTACAGATGGCTGGGCTGAATCAGTGACATGCACTGACTACAGATGGCTGGGCTGAATCAGTGACATGCACTGACTACAGATGGCTGGGCTGAATCAGTGACATGCACTGACTACAGATGGCTGGGCTGAATCAGTGACATGCACTGACTACAGATGGCTGGGCTGAATCAGTGACATGCACTGACTACAGATGGCTGGGCTGAATCAGTGACATGCACTGACTACAGATGGCTGGGCTGAATCAGTGACATGCACTGACTACAGATGGCTGGGCTGAATCAGTGACATGCACTGACTACAGATGGCTGGGCTGAATCAGTGACATGCACTGACTACAGATGGCTGGGCTGAATCAGTGACATGCACTGACTACAGATGGCTGGGCTGAATCAGTGACATGCACTGACTACAGATGGCTGGGCTGAATCAGTGACATGCACTGACTACAGATGGCTGGGCTGAATCAGTGACATGCACTGACTACAGATGGCTGGGCTGAATCAGTGACATGCACTGACTACAGATGGCTGGGCTGAATCAGTGACATGCACTGACTACAGATGGCTGGGCTGAATCAGTGACATGCACTGACTACAGATGGCTGGGCTGAATCAGTGACATGCACTGACTACAGATGGCTGGGCTGAATCAGTGACATGCACTGACTACAGATGGCTGGGCTGAATCAGTGACATGCACTGACTACAGATGGCTGGGCTGAATCAGTGACATGCACTGACTACAGATGGCTGGGCTGAATCAGTGACATGCACTGACTACAGATGGCTGGGCTGAATCAGTGACATGCACTGACTACAGATG
The DNA here is from genome assembly GCF_019279795.1 of Protopterus annectens. Taxonomy (NCBI): domain Eukaryota; kingdom Metazoa; phylum Chordata; order Ceratodontiformes; family Protopteridae; genus Protopterus; species Protopterus annectens. The sequence goes on from NC_056748.1 coordinate 98,388,003, forward strand.
GCTGGGCTGAATCAGTGACATGCACTGACTACAGATGGCTGGGCTGAATCAGTGACATGCACTGACTACAGATGGCTGGGCTGAATCAGTGACATGCACTGACTACAGATGGCTGGGCTGAATCAGTGACATGCACTGACTACAGATGGCTGGGCTGAATCAGTGACATGCACTGACTACAGATGGCTGGGCTGAATCAGTGACATGCACTGACTACAGATGGCTGGGCTGAATCAGTGACATGCACTGACTACAGATGGCTGGGCTGAATCAGTGACATGCACTGACTACAGATGGCTGGGCTGAATCAGTGACATGCACTGACTACAGATGGCTGGGCTGAATCAGTGACATGCACTGACTACAGATGGCTGGGCTGAATCAGTGACATGCACTGACTACAGATGGCTGGGCTGAATCAGTGACATGCACTGACTACAGATGGCTGGGCTGAATCAGTGACATGCACTGACTACAGATGGCTGGGCTGAATCAGTGACATGCACTGACTACAGATGGCTGGGCTGAATCAGTGACATGCACTGACTACAGATGGCTGGGCTGAATCAGTGACATGCACTGACTACAGATGGCTGGGCTGAATCAGTGACATGCACTGACTACAGATGGCTGGGCTGAATCAGTGACATGCACTGACTACAGATGGCTGGGCTGAATCAGTGACATGCACTGACTACAGATGGCTGGGCTGAATCAGTGACATGCACTGACTACAGATGGCTGGGCTGAATCAGTGACATGCACTGACTACAGATGGCTGGGCTGAATCAGTGACATGCACTGACTACAGATGGCTGGGCTGAATCAGTGACATGCACTGACTACAGATGGCTGGGCTGAATCAGTGACATGCACTGACTACAGATGGCTGGGCTGAATCAGTGACATGCACTGACTACAGATGGCTGGGCTGAATCACTAACATGCACTGACTACAGATGGCTGGGGTGAATCAGTGACATGCACTGACTACAGATGGCTGGGCTGAATCAGTGACATGCACTGACTACAGATGGCTGGGCTGAATCAGTGACATGCACTGACTACAGATGGCTGGGCTGAATCAGTGACATGCACTGACTACAGATGGCTGGGCTGAATCAGTGACATGCACTGACTACAGATGGCTGGGCTGAATCAGTGACATGCACTGACTACAGATGGCTGGGCTGAATCAGTGACATGCACTGACTACAGATGGCTGGGCTGAATCAGTGACATGCACTGACTACAGATGGCTGGGCTGAATCAGTGACATGCACTGACTACAGATGGCTGGGCTGAATCAGTGACATGCACTGACTACAGATGGCTGGGCTGAATCAGTGACATGCACTGACTACAGATGGCTGGGCTGAATCAGTGACATGCACTGACTACAGATGGCTGGGCTGAATCAGTGACATGCACTGACTACAGATGGCTGGGCTGAATCAGTGACATGCACTGACTACAGATGGCTGGGCTGAATCAGTGACATGCACTGACTACAGATGGCTGGGCTGAATCAGTGACATGCACTGACTACAGATGGCTGGGCTGAATCAGTGACATGCACTGACTACAGATGGCTGGGCTGAATCAGTGACATGCACTGACTACAGATGGCTGGGCTGAATCAGTGACATGCACTGACTACAGATGGCTGGGCTGAATCAGTGACATGCACTGACTACAGATGGCTGGGCTGAATCAGTGACATGCACTGACTACAGATGGCTGGGCTGAATCAGTGACATGCACTGACTACAGATGGCTGGGCTGAATCAGTGACATGCACTGACTACAGATGGCTGGGCTGAATCAGTGACATGCACTGACTACAGATGGCTGGGCTGAATCAGTGACATGCACTGACTACAGATGGCTGGGCTGAATCAGTGACATGCACTGACTACAGATGGCTGGGCTGAATCAGTGACATGCACTGACTACAGATGGCTGGGCTGAATCAGTGACATGCACTGACTACAGATGGCTGGGCTGAATCAGTGACATGCACTGACTACAGATGGCTGGGCTGAATCAGTGACATGCACTGACTACAGATGGCTGGGCTGAATCAGTGACATGCACTGACTACAGATGGCTGGGCTGAATCAGTGACATGCACTGACTACAGATGGCTGGGCTGAATCAGTGACATGCACTGACTACAGATGGCTGGGCTGAATCAGTGACATGCACTGACTACAGATGGCTGGGCTGAATCAGTGACATGCACTGACTACAGATGGCTGGGCTGAATCAGTGACATGCACTGACTACAGATGGCTGGGCTGAATCAGTGACATGCACTGACTACAGATGGCTGGGCTGAATCAGTGACATGCACTGACTACAGATGGCTGGGCTGAATCAGTGACATGCACTGACTACAGATGGCTGGGCTGAATCAGTGACATGCACTGACTACAGATGGCTGGGCTGAATCAGTGACATGCACTGACTACAGATGGCTGGGCTGAATCAGTGACATGCACTGACTACAGATGGCTGGGCTGAATCAGTGACATGCACTGACTACAGATGGCTGGGCTGAATCAGTGACATGCACTGACTACAGATGGCTGGGCTGAATCAGTGACATGCACTGACTACAGATGGCTGGGCTGAATCAGTGACATGCACTGACTACAGATGGCTGGGCTGAATCAGTGACATGCACTGACTACAGATGGCTGGGCTGAATCAGTGACATGCACTGACTACAGATGGCTGGGCTGAATCAGTGACATGCACTGACTACAGATGGCTGGGCTGAATCAGTGACATGCACTGACTACAGATGGCTGGGCTGAATCAGTGACATGCACTGACTACAGATGGCTGGGCTGAATCAGTGACATGCACTGACTACAGATGGCTGGGCTGAATCAGTGACATGCACTGACTACAGATGGCTGGGCTGAATCAGTGACATGCACTGACTACAGATGGCTGGGCTGAATCAGTGACATGCACTGACTACAGATGGCTGGGCTGAATCAGTGACATGCACTGACTACAGATGGCTGGGCTGAATCAGTGACATGCACTGACTACAGATGGCTGGGCTGAATCAGTGACATGCACTGACTACAGATGGCTGGGCTGAATCAGTGACATGCACTGACTACAGATGGCTGGGCTGAATCAGTGACATGCACTGACTACAGATGGCTGGGCTGAATCAGTGACATGCACTGACTACAGATGGCTGGGCTGAATCAGTGACATGCACTGACTACAGATGGCTGGGCTGAATCAGTGACATGCACTGACTACAGATGGCTGGGCTGAATCAGTGACATGCACTGACTACAGATGGCTGGGCTGAATCAGTGACATGCACTGACTACAGATGGCTGGGCTGAATCAGTGACATGCACTGACTACAGATGGCTGGGCTGAATCAGTGACATGCACTGACTACAGATGGCTGGGCTGAATCAGTGACATGCACTGACTACAGATGGCTGGGCTGAATCAGTGACATGCACTGACTACAGATGGCTGGGCTGAATCAGTGACATGCACTGACTACAGATGGCTGGGCTGAATCAGTGACATGCACTGACTACAGATGGCTGGGCTGAATCAGTGACATGCACTGACTACAGATGGCTGGGCTGAATCAGTGACATGCACTGACTACAGATGGCTGGGCTGAATCAGTGACATGCACTGACTACAGATGGCTGGACTGAATCAGGGACTTGAAGAGACTACAGATGGCTGGGTTGAATCAGTGACATGCACTGACTACAGATAGCTGGGCTGAATCAGTGACATGCACTGACTACAGATGGCTGGGCTGAATCAGTGACATGCACTGACTACAGATGGCTGGGCTGAATCAGTGACATGCACTGACTACAGATGGCTGGGCTGAATCAGTGACATGCACTGACTACAGATGGCTGGGCTGAATCAGTGACATGCACTGACTACAGATGGCTGGGCTGAATCAGTGACATGCACTGACTACAGATGGCTGGGCTGAATCAGTGACATGCACTGACTACAGATGGCTGGGCTGAATCAGTGACATGCACTGACTACAGATGGCTGGGCTGAATCAGTGACATGCACTGACTACAGATGGCTGGGCTGAATCAGTGACATGCACTGACTACAGATGGCTGGGCTGAATCAGTGACATGCACTGACTACAGATGGCTGGGCTGAATCAGTGACATGCACTGACTACAGATGGCTGGGCTGAATCAGTGACATGCACTGACTACAGATGGCTGGGCTGAATCAGTGACATGCACTGACTACAGATGGCTGGGCTGAATCAGTGACATGCACTGACTACAGATGGCTGGGCTGAATCAGTGACATGCACTGACTACAGATGGCTGGGCTGAATCAGTGACATGCACTGACTACAGATGGCTGGGCTGAATCAGTGACATGCACTGACTACAGATGGCTGGGCTGAATCAGTGACATGCACTGACTACAGATGGCTGGGCTGAATCAGTGACATGCACTGACTACAGATGGCTGGGCTGAATCAGTGACATGCACTGACTACAGATGGCTGGGCTGAATCAGTGACATGCACTGACTACAGATGGCTGGGCTGAATCAGTGACATGCACTGACTACAGATGGCTGGGCTGAATCAGTGACATGCACTGACTACAGATGGCTGGGCTGAATCAGTGACATGCACTGACTACAGATGGCTGGGCTGAATCAGTGACATGCACTGACTACAGATGGCTGGGCTGAATCAGTGACATGCACTGACTACAGATGGCTGGGCTGAATCAGTGACATGCACTGACTACAGATGGCTGGGCTGAATCAGTGACATGCACTGACTACAGATGGCTGGGCTGAATCAGTGACATGCACTGACTACAGATGGCTGGGCTGAATCAGTGACATGCACTGACTACAGATGGCTGGGCTGAATCAGTGACATGCACTGACTACAGATGGCTGGGCTGAATCAGTGACATGCACTGACTACAGATGGCTGGGCTGAATCAGTGACATGCACTGACTACAGATGGCTGGGCTGAATCAGTGACATGCACTGACTACAGATGGCTGGGCTGAATCAGTGACATGCACTGACTACAGATGGCTGGGCTGAATCAGTGACATGCACTGACTACAGATGGCTGGGCTGAATCAGTGACATGCACTGACTACAGATGGCTGGGCTGAATCAGTGACATGCACTGACTACAGATGGCTGGGCTGAATCAGTGACATGCACTGACTACAGATGGCTGGGCTGAATCAGTGACATGCACTGACTACAGATGGCTGGGCTGAATCAGTGACATGCACTGACTACAGATGGCTGGGCTGAATCAGTGACATGCACTGACTACAGATGGCTGGGCTGAATCAGTGACATGCACTGACTACAGATGGCTGGGCTGAATCAGTGACATGCACTGACTACAGATGGCTGGGCTGAATCAGTGACATGCACTGACTACAGATGGCTGGGCTGAATCAGTGACATGCACTGACTACAGATGGCTGGGCTGAATCAGTGACATGCACTGACTACAGATGGCTGGGCTGAATCAGTGACATGCACTGACTACAGATGGCTGGGCTGAATCAGTGACATGCACTGACTACAGATGGCTGGGCTGAATCAGTGACATGCACTGACTACAGATGGCTGGGCTGAATCAGTGACATGCACTGACTACAGATGGCTGGGCTGAATCAGTGACATGCACTGACTACAGATGGCTGGGCTGAATCAGTGACATGCACTGACTACAGATGGCTGGGCTGAATCAGTGACATGCACTGACTACAGATGGCTGGGCTGAATCAGTGACATGCACTGACTACAGATGGCTGGGCTGAATCAGTGACATGCACTGACTACAGATGGCTGGGCTGAATCAGTGACATGCACTGACTACAGATGGCTGGGCTGAATCAGTGACATGCACTGACTACAGATGGCTGGGCTGAATCACTGACATGCACTGACTACAGATGGCTGGGCTGAATCAGTGACATGCACTGACTACAGATGGTTCTCACTTTAGAACCTTATGTACTTTCTACATTGGTATGTCCGGAACATCACCACCCCATTGTGAGTAAGCTCCGTATACATTCAAATGTTTTGTCTCCTTGTAAACAGGATAATTATAACATTTCCACGACTTCTTCCGACGTTTATATTCCTAACATGGATGTGATAAATGATAACAGTAGTATGCATGGCAATGTTAATAATTGTTATTCAAATATTCAACTGTTTCAAGATAAAAATGATAATGAGAATGACAATATATTATTAGAATTAAGCACATATCAGTATACCGAAGATGGGATAAGCAATGATGTATATAATGCAAAAGATAAAAATGGAGAAGTGTATGCATTAGAATGTTTAAGTGATCAAAGTTATTCAGGTAATTTTTATATAGATCACAATCCAGATAATTATATAACTAAGAGTGACAATAGTATGCAACCACAAGTTGTTAATACAGAAGCATGTTCGAACATAGATTTAGTAGTAGAACACAATGAGCATTTTTTAAGTAAACCACACGTCATACTGAATACAAAGCAAGATTATAAAATATATAATTATTCATCCAAGGATATAACAGCAGAACATGCTGATTTGTTTTCAAAGGGACTTAATTATGTCCCATGTATAAAAGGCAATATGGTAGAATCTATATTAGATTTAAAGTTATTTTCAAGAAAATTGAATCTAAAAGTATATTTCAACAATAGTAATGAATGTCAAACTGGGGTAAATAGGACGTTCACGAAACCAAGTCTATTCAACCCACCCATGAATGAAGAAATCATGTATTTTGAAAGGAGAAGTGAATATGATATGAGAACATTTTATAAGAAATACAAACATAATAAACATGTTAACATTACAACAACTGAAAAACAACTACTTAAAGATATAAAAAATTATCCAAAATTAAGAATTATGAGGCCTGATAAAGGTAATGGTATAGTCATATTGGATTATAATGATTACAGCTTATATATGACTAACATGTTAATGAGCAATACATATGCAGAAATAAGTAGAAATCAAGTGCATATTGCTTATAAAAGAATTGAAACAATGTTAGAAGACATGTTATACCAAGGGGGTATCACTGAAAAAGAATATGATTTTTTACGAAATGAACATCCAGTTATCAGTGGTATCTTCGGAATACCAAAAATACACAAAGGCCTTGACAATTTGGAATTTAGGCCCATAGTAGATGGACATAGAAGTGTTACATGCAATATAAGTACATATTTGGATCATTTTTTTAAGGAAAGTATGAAATGTTTCAGTTATATAACTAGAGATTCATGGGATTTCTTGAGTAGACTTAATAAAATAAATATGAAGAGAGAATATGTTTTCATTACAATAGATGTTGTGAATTTATTTACTACAATTCCTCATGATGTAGGCCTTTTATGGCTGGAAGAACAATTATTTGTGACGCAACTTTATGAACAAGATCAGATCAATATATTAATAAATCTAATGGAAATAGTACTCAACAATAATTATATATTTTTTGAAGGTAGTTATTTCCAACAAATAAGTAGTAGCCATGGGGCACCTTGCCCCATGTATCTAAACAATCATGAGTTATTGGGAACATAACTATTTATTTACAACAGAGTTTCGTGACCATCTAATTATGTATACCAGATATTTGGATGACATTTTTATCATATGGGATCAAGATAAAAATACAAATAAAAATGTATTGGAAAAATTCTTAGAATACATTAATAACACAGTAAAATTTTTGAAATTTACTTATAATGTCCAAGAAACTAAAATCAACTACCTGGATGTAGATATAACACATGACAAAGAAACAAATATTTTGAAAACACAAATACATAGAAAACCTACTTTTTCAAATGCGTACTTGCACTATGACAGCTGGCACCCTGGCCATCAGAAAAAAGCCATAGTTAAGGGGCAGATGGTCAGGGCAGCCAGGATGGTCAGTGAAGAAGTAGACTTCATAGAAGAAATGAATTACATTATGCAATTATTTATGAATAGGGGATACCCAGAACAATTTTGTGTTAAAATATTCAATGAAGTAACAAATAAAAGAAAAAATGGAATATATACGGCAATTTTAAAAACAGGTTCGTTGAATAAAATATCAATCAATAATGAAGATACAATGGATAAAGATGGTTACAATAATATCCCATTATATATTATTAAATTTGACGATTGTTCCAAAGATATAGAATATATCATTAAGAGAAACTGGGACTTTTTTGTCAATGATAAAATTGGGAGACAAATGTTTAACGGAACAATACAATTCGTATATAAGAAAAGTCCTTCTTTTAAAAATATATTAGAAAACAAAAGAAATATTGAAAAATACACAAGTGCAAAAGAAGGAAACTTTAGATGTGGGACATGTAGTACATGTAGTTACATTTATGAAACAGGTACTAATATTAGGATTAATGAATGTAATATTAGGATAAATGGACATTATAATTGTCATACAATAAATCTAGTATATATAGCTTTGTGTCAGCAATGTAAAGCCTTTTACGTGGGAAAAACAAAGAGGAAGTTTAGAGAACGAATCAAAGAACATTTATTAGATATACAGCATCATAAAAATAGTAACGCTTTAGCAAGACACATTATAGAATATAATGATCATAAATTTAAATTTATGGTTGTAAATCAAATAAAACAGGATTCACAAGGAAGGATAACTATGTATCATTTAGACATGGAGGAACTTAAATGGCAAATACAACTTAATTCATGTATACCTCCGGGTATAAATGAATATATGACCATTATGCCATTATTAAAACTGAATAGAATATACAATAAATGATACATGGTATCATATACAACATTAATTTATAACTAATTTTATTTAATATATTAATTAATACATAATATGAGTAATTTACAGTTTAGAACAATTTATGGGATTGTATATTAACACATTTGATTCAAGAACTATTAGATTGCATACTATATGTACATAATAATATATATATACATCAATTGCATTTAAATAAGAATTGTATATTGTATATCACATTATAATATGATTCAGTATATTGGTTGTGATCATGCATACTAGCAGTACATTTTTTATTAAATTTTATTATATATAATTGTATATAAAATATGCATAAAGAATATCTAATAATTAATAGGTTCCAGTTGAGTATATTTACAATTGTACAGGTATAAATCATTGTTAATATATATCAGATTAATTAATTATTAACAATGGTTTAATATACATATTTACAAAAATAAGTAGTTATATAAAATTCACAAATAGATTATTTGGATACTTTATAAGACATTTTTAAGTGTAATAATACATAATTATTTTGGTATATGTTTATATGAGGTAGAAATGAATGATTTAGTTGTGCATTTAAACATGATGAATTTTTTAACAAAATGCCATTTCCTTTTTAAGAAATTCATGGCGGGAAATTAGGCTATTAATTGAATGATTATTGAATAATCAACAATGTATAAAATGAGTGAGTTACAATGATAGTATGTATTCTGAAGAAGTTCGGAAGGATGAAACCTAGGTCAATAAAGCAGTGTTTGTTAAAGAGTTCGTGTGGTGGCTTTTTGGAGTTGGTTGGTACCTGACAGTTTGTTTTGAAGCCTGTTTTCATCTCCTCATTGTCATCGGGCTTATCTCACCTTGCTTTCAACAACATGTTAGTGATTCAGCCCAGCCATCTGTAGTCAGTGCATGTCACTGATTCAGCCCAGCTATCTGTAGTCCGTGCATTTTAGTGATTCATCCCAGCCATCTGAAGTCAGTGCATGTCACTGATTCACCCCATCCATCTGTAGTCAGTGCATGTCAATGATTCAGCCCAGCCATCTGTAGTCAGTGTATGTGACTGATTCAGCCTAGCCCTCTGTAGTCACTGCTTGTTAGTGATTCAGCCCAGCCCTCTGTAGTCACTGCATGTTAGTGATTCAGCCAGCCTATGTAGTCAGTGCATGTCACTGATTCACCCCAGCAATCTGTCATCAGTGCATGTCACTGATTCAGCCCAGCCATCTGTAGTCAGTGCATGTCACTGATTCAGTCCAGCCATCTGTAGTCAAATG